>NC_042980.1:38159057-38190361 GCF_901001165.1 Salmo trutta
CTTCACTGGAGAGGAAAAGGATGAGTGGTAAGACTTCACTGGAGAGGAGAAGGATGAGTACACATTGCTTGTATTTTCTCCTTTATCTTTATAGAACCTCTTCCTAGGTGCTAACTAGCCCGGATGCCTGTCAGCTTGCCAGGCATTGGCTGGTCCTTTGTCACTGTCCTGCCAAACCAGAGTAAGCTGGTTGTGTATGTATGAGAGGATAAACACAGCACTTCTCTCTGGTCAGGGTGCCAGTCTTCCAGTCTGTCTCAGTCTGTTCTAGCTAGCTGTTTGGCATGCAGGGCTGGCTGACTGTTCAAATAGACTGAAGGCTAGAAAATGTTTATTAGTCACAATTTGAGGGGGTTTAGAAATGTTAACATGCAGAGCGCTGCTGGGACACAGGCCAATCGAGGGAGACAGGGTATTTACATAGGAGGCAGGCTAAGGTGTGTGGGGGTAAGGAGGGGGTGGGTGGGGTGAGGAGTGTAGGGAGTGATTAGTGACAGACAGGTGCAGGATGGGAATGTTCCAAAGTGGTTGGGATGAGGTACATGGGGAAAGTGTAAGGGGGTTTGAGTGAGGTGTGTTGAGGTGTTGGTACATAGGGGGAGTCAGTGCAGTGTGTGTTGCAGCTAACTGCAGTCTAGATGATTTGAATGATAAATATGGGCATTAGATAACATTAGATAACATTAGGTAACATTAGATAACATTAGGTAACATTAGGTAACATTAGGTAACATTAGATAACATTAGGTAACATTAGATAACATTAGGTAACATTAGATAACATTAGATAACATTAGATAACATTAGGTAACATTAGGTAACATTAGATAACATTAGGTAACATTAGGTAACATTAGGTAACATTAGGTAACATTAGATAACATTAGGTAACATTAGGTAACATTAGGTAACATTAGATAACATTAGATAACATTAGATAACATTAGGTAACATTAGATAACATTAGGTAACATTAGATAACATTAGGTAACATTAGATAACATTAGGTAACATTAGATAACATTAGATAACATTAGGTAACATTATATAACATTAGGTAACATTAGATAACATTAGGTAACATTAGATAACATTAGGTAACATTCGGTAACATTAGATAACATTAGGTAACATTAGGTAACATTAGGTAACATTAGATAACATTAGGTAACATTAGGTAACATTAGATAACATTAGGTAACATTAGCTGAGGTACTTGGGGGGTGGAAGGAAGTCTGGGGCTCTGGCGATCGTTGACATTTTTCGTACGGTCCTGTCGCCGTATAGCAAATCTCCTGCTCATCGTAATGACGGCCTGCCAGCCAGCCAGACCGGCCTAGCGCCTCTCTGTCAATCACAGGTTTCCATGGTGATCCATGGACAGTCCCTCATGACAGTCCTCATACTGGACACCCTGGAGAGAGAGAGGGCGGGGGGGATTAGTGAGACAGACATCTAAAGGTCAGCAGTCAGTCAGTCCAGCCAGTACAACAGTATGTATCTCTCCCAGTCTCTTGTGTACACACAGAGTGGCAGGCTGTGTGACATAACAGACAAGTCCAATAACTGACCAGGTAGAGTCATTATTTACTACTCATGTACAGTAATTGTACCTTCTATGCTTAAAACAACCAAATATACACACACACACACACACACACACACACACACCACTGACACCCATGATGTAAATGTGGGCCAAAGGTGAATTTCCATAACACCCGTAAGGTTATCAGCACACTTAGAAATGAATAAATAGAATCTCATTTCACCTAGCTCTGCTAAACTGTCTGATAGCTGACAACAGTGTAATGGGAGTAGAGTTATCATAATTATTAAAGGCTACTTATACCCCGTCTACTGAGGGGTTGGTGTGAAGTACACATCCCTCACAGTTTAGAATCTGACCCCATCCAAATGTTGATCACTAGACCTGACAAAGGTCAGAGGTCAGGGAGTCAGACAGCTATCAGCAATATGCAGGGCTGCAACATCAGGAAACCACTGTTTCTTATCACCACTCATTAACCTCCCCTTTCCACGCCAATCACCTGCCACTCAGACATCCTTTACAGCAGTGTGTGTGTGTGTGTGTGTGTGTGTGTGTGTGTGTGTGTGTGTGTGTGTGTGTGTGTGTGTGTGTGTGTGTGTGTGTGTGTGTGTGTGTGTGTGTGTGTGTGTGTGTGTGTGTGTGTGTGTGTGTGTGTGTGTGTGTGTGTGTGTGATTACAGACCCAAAGATTTTCCAGCAGCAGTGCACTAAAAGATTAGCTACTGTATCGTGGCAGCAGAAAGCACTGTGCTTCATACAGCAGCCATCTCTCTCTCCACTGGTGTTGATGTGAATGGAGAACACATGGACACAAAACACTCTGACCCATGAAATACTTTCGTTTTAAACCATTATCACTTTGTTCCTAATCCATTGACGGATTATTACAGAGGTCATGGTGACATCACTCATTTCTGACCTTATTGGCCTACAGAAGCATTCATAGAGATACAGATGAATTAAAGGAAAACCTCTACACAATCTGATGATCTTTACATCTCTCTCTTTCTTTCTCTCTCTTTCTCCCTCCCTCTCTCTCTCTCTTTCTCTCACACACATTATATTCTCTCTCTCTCTCTCTGTGAGGAGAGAAAGAACGAAAGAGAGAGATACAGATGAATTAAAGGAAAACCTCTACACAATCTGATGATCTTTACATCTTTCTCTCTCTCTTTCTCCCTCCCCCTCTCTCTCTCTTTCTCTCACACACATTATATTCTCTCTCTCTCTCTGTGAGGAGAGAAAGAACGAAAGAGAGAGATACAGAGAGAGAGAGAGAGAGAGAGAGAGAGAGAGAGAGAGAGGGAGAGAAAGAGAGTAGGGAGAGGGGGAGGGAGAGAGAGAGAGGGAGAGAAAGAGAGAAGGAGAGGGGGAGGGAGAGAGAGAGAGAAAGAAAGGAAGCAAGGAAGAAATACCTTGCAGATGTGGCTCTGTGATCTTTAAGTAATAACGCGCTGCTCCCTATCCCTCCCTTTTCGTGCGCCTCCGGGCATGAGCACCTGCTGCCATCGACCGTCAGAGCGAAAGGGAGCTGTGAGCGCTCCCATGTCTGCACCAGCCCTCCTAGCAATGCCCCCCCCAAACCTCGCTGTCTGTTTACAATGAGCCAGTCCTCACAACAACAAATAAACCGACTCAAAGACCCCCACGATAACAATGAGCGATCCATAAAGATCAAGTATTTTCGTTCTCTTCTCTCTCCCTTTATTGGCAGCTCGTAGATGATAGCTCTGAACTGAAGCGGCTCAGACGCAATCCGCGGTATAAGTTTGCCCCAACACACAAAACAGCGAGCAACCATTGGACGAAACATACAGGTGTGGTTGTCTGGTTGACTCCGGGAGAGGGGTGAAATACAGGCTCGCTAAAATCTATATAAACTGTCTGAAGAAGGCCCATAGGTCCATAGTTTTGGTGACCAATTGGGTTTTCATCCAACATGTGAAAATCATTCATCACACAACTTACATATTGTCATGATTAAACTCAATCTACTTTGGTATAGGTCATCATGCACTCGACTTGTGAACAATCCTCCAGCGTTACCTGATCGAATAGCCTATATATGTTTCTAACAATACATTTTTCAATGAGCCATGCGATCCACGCGTGACTGGAGAATAAGGTGCTGAAATGACATAATGTAAGCCGCCATGATTTCAGCACTGGATAGCTCCCGTCCGGCCAGAACAGTATAAAGCACGCACAGATCATGGTCTCCGTTTCTAATCTTCTGGCCTACACCAGTGCTTTACAAAGGCTACAGGGGGCAGACAGAAAGAGAGGCATGGGATCATATTGATCATGTAGAACGTTAAAGTTATAGACATAGGCCCATTACAGCTTGTCCCAAAGTCAGCCCCAACTCCCTTTCTGAACTTGGTTACACTTTAGGTCTACACAATTTATAAAGTTTTGCAAGTTGGCGATTTACACTGGTCTGGTCATGCATTGGCTTGGATCTGAGAATATCGCAGTTATACTAGCATTGAGATCATGAACATTCGGAATCTCTGTTCGCCCCCTTCGCCTGTCTGGGTCAGTAACATTAGCATAGTCTGCTCTGCTTGACTGACCAACGCTTTTGGTGCGGGGGACCGCTTTTGTTACCCGCTCATCCCAGGGGCAGCACTCAGGTGAGGGCACCGACTTTTAGAAAATTCATTTTCATTAGACCTATAATAAGGTAACTATTCCAAAGATGCTACAAAGGAGGTGCTCATAACAAACAAAAAAATAAGTTTCGTTTGGTCAATTGAATTCACAGTCCTGCGCTGTTGTGCGTCACACTAGAGGAATACTGTGTGTTGTATTCGGTTGCCAAACAGTCACAGTTAGTTTGCCGCGCTGGGCTGATTCCAAGCCTTCCTCCATTACGGTACGTTGCAGTGGTGGGAAATGATGTCCGCGAGCTGCTGGCGTGCTGATTACCGCTCCTTAGGGATCCTCTGTTTCTCCTTGGTAATTGATAGTTAGGCGCTGCTCTAATCAAATATGCCGTCTGTCTCCAAGATAGAGACCTATACCCGGCCAAAATCACAGGCTTGGGCGCAATGCAAGTTAACTAGTTATTCTGCTACCAATCGGGGAAGAATTGAAGGAGATTTTGTATTGTACTTTTCTCAATTTTATATCAAAACCCTGGACAAAGGTGTTTTTGTATGTGTTCTTTCAATATTTTTTGTGAAAGTATAGATATTTCGGCTTAGGCCTTATTTTTCTTTTCAAATCAACAATCATAGCCCTGCTGTCTTGGCAATGTCTTTGACATTTTTGTTTTTCTCATTAAATTGCACGATTTATTTTCCTTTCATTCACTGATGTGCAGAGAGACAGGCCTGTTCTAAAACACGCCAAAACTCTGTCCTCCTCAAACGTCATCTATTCTTTCTACAGTCAGACCCCTTCTAAAAAACATTCCCGCTTCCCGCGGTGCGTTAGGTTTTGTGTGGTCCCGGCACTGTCCGGTTTTTGACGGGTTCCCCGGTCCCCTCGCACCTGCGTCGCTGCCGGGTCCCTTCAGGAATGCGCTGGGGCTTGTAATCGCCTTTGTGGGGGCATTGAGTTGTACGGCTGAGTGAAACTTCCCAACCTCACAGTGCGCCGGTCGCTGAATGGGGCTCAGCGTGGGGCGACTCTCCAACCCTCCGTCGCTGCCAAATTCCAACAGTGGCGCTCACAATCACTCCCACACAGGCCCCTCTACCACCAGGCAGGAGGGATGGGGGGAGAGGAGGGAGGTGAAGGGAGGGGAGTGGGGTGGGGGGTGAAGGAGGAGACAGAGAGGAAAAGAGTCCATAACGAACTCTAAACAAATGACCCAGTCAAGGCAAAATGTTTCTCACCATCACTCTCCGGGATGTACGGTGAAAACCGGTTTAGGCCTGAATCAATTACATTATGGGGTGTAGCCTAGGGCGATTGCTTTGTAAATGTAGACGATATAGCCTTATACTCACTACATTATCATTTTCACAGGGTCCCCATTGGCTAAAACTCCTCAAATAAAACCATAATATAAAGAAGAATTCAAAATGTGGATGATTAAACTGCAAAGTTTAATCATCAAGACAATAATTTCCCTAGCTGCATGCTTGCTTATAGTTACTGTCTAATTGAAATCTTCTGACAGAGTTCAGAAGCATAGACTACAGAACATCACCCCTCCTATTCAAAAGAGCTGTGCTGTGAGAAAAAAACAGGTTAACGTTTTTCGCCGTGAAAAACTGGAGGCAGCTTTGTAGAGTGGTGTTCTGGAGGCAGCTCTGTAGAGTGGTGTTCTCGAGGCAGCTCTGTAGAGTGGTGTTCTGGAGGCAGCTCTGTAGAGTGGTGTTCTCGAGGCAGCTCTGTAGAGTGGTGTTCTGGAGGCAGCTCTGTAGAGTGGTGTTCTCGAGGCAGCTCTGTAGAGTGGTGTTCTGGAGGCAGCTCTGTAGAGTGGTGTTCTCGAGGCAGCTCTGTAGAGTGGTGTTCTGGAGGCAGCTCTGTAGAGTGGTGTTCTCGAGGCAGCTCTGTAGAGTGGTGTTCTGGAGGCAGCTTTGTAGAGTGGTGTTCTCGAGGCAGCTTTGTAGAGTGGTGTTCTGGAGGCAGCTCTGTAGAGTGGTGTTCTCGAGGCAGCTTTGTAGAGTGGTGTTCTGGAGGCAGCTCTGTAGAGCGGTGTTCTCGAGGCAGCTTTGTAGAGTGGTGTTCTGGAGGCAGCTTTGTAGAGTGGTGTTCTGGAAGCAGCTCTGTAGAGTGGTGTTCTCGAGGCAGCTTTGTAGAGTGGTGTTCTGGAGGCAGCTTTGTAGAGTGGTGTTCTGGAAGCAGCTCTGTAGAGTGGTGTTCTGGAGGCAGCTTTGTAGAGTGGTGTTCTGGAGGCAGCTCTGTAGAGTGGTGTTCTGGAGGCAGCTTTGTAGAGTGGTGTTCTGGAGGCAGCTCTGTAGAGTGGTGTTCTGGAGGCAGCTCTGCAGAGTGGTGTTCTGGAGGCAGCTTTGTAGAGTGGTGTTCTGGAGGCAGCTTTGCAGAGTGGTGTTCTGGAGGCAGCTCTGTAGAGCGGTGTTCTGGAGGCAGCTTTGTAGAGTGGTGTTCTGGAGGCAGCTTTGCAGAGTGGTGTTCTGGAGGCAGCTCTGTAGAGCGGTGTTCTGGAGGCAGCTCTGTAGAGTGGTGTTCTGGAGGCAGCTTTGCAGAGTGGTGTTCTGGAGGCAGCTCTGTAGAGTGGTGTTCTCGAGGCAGCTCTGTAGAGTGGTGTTCTGGAGGCAGCTTTGTAGAGTGGTGTTCTCGAGGCAGCTTTGTAGAGTGGTGTTCTGGAGGCAGCTCTGTAGAGCGGTGTTCTCGAGGCAGCTTTGTAGAGTGGTGTTCTGGAGGCAGCTTTGTAGAGTGGTGTTCTGGAAGCAGCTCTGTAGAGTGGTGTTCTGGAGGCAGCTTTGTAGAGTGGTGTTCTGGAGGCAGCTCTGTAGAGTGGTGTTCTGGAGGCAGCTCTGCAGAGTGGTGTTCTGGAGGCAGCTTTGTAGAGTGGTGTTCTGGAGGCAGCTTTGCAGAGTGGTGTTCTGGAGGCAGCTCTGTAGAGCGGTGTTCTGGAGGCAGCTTTGTAGAGTGGTGTTCTGGAGGCAGCTTTGCAGAGCGGTGTTCTGGAGGCAGCTCTGTAGAGCGGTGTTCTGGAGGCAGCTCTGTAGAGTGGTGTTCTGGAGGCAGCTTTGCAGAGTGGTGTTCTGGAGGCAGCTCTGTAGAGTGGTGTTCTGGAGGCAGCTTTGTAGAGTGGTGTTCTGGAGGCAGCTTTGTAGAGTGGTGTTCTGGAGGCAGCTCTGTAGAGTGGTGTTCTGGAGGCAGCTCTGTAGAGTGGTGTTCTGGAGGCAGCTTTGTAGAGTGGTGTTCTGGAGGCAGCTCTGTAGAGTGGTGTTCTGGAGGCAGCTCTGTAGAGTGGTGTTCTGGAGGCAGCTTTGTAGAGTGGTGTTCTGGAGGCAGCTTTGTAGAGTGGTGTTCTGGAGGCAGCTCTGTAGAGTGGTGTTCTGGAGGCAGCTCTGTAGAGTGGTGTTCTGGAGGCAGCTCTGTAGAGTGGTGTTCTGGAGGCAGCTCTGTAGAGTGGTGTTCTGGAGGCAGCTTTGTAGAGTGGTGTTCTGGAGGCAGCTCTGTAGAGTGGTGTTCTGGAGGCAGCTCTGTAGAGTGGTGTTCTGGAGGCAGCTCTGTAGAGTGGTGTTCTGGAGGCAGCTTTGTAGAGTGGTGTTCTGGAGGCAGCTCTGTAGAGTGGTGTTCTGGAGGCAGCTCTGTAGAGTGGTGTTCTGGAGGCAGCTTTGTAGAGTGGTGTTCTGGAGGCAGCTTTGTAGAGTGGTGTTCTGGAGGCAGCTCTGTAGAGTGGTGTTCTGGAGGCAGCTCTGTAGAGTGGTGTTCTGGAGGCAGCTCTGTAGAGTGGTGTTCTGGAGGCAGCTCTGTAGAGTGGTGTTCTGGAGGCAGCTTTGTAGAGTGGTGTTCTGGAGGCAGCTCTGTAGAGTGGTGTTCTGGAGGCAGCTCTGTAGAGTGGTGTTCTGGAGGCAGCTCTGTAGAGTGGTGTTCTGGAGGCAGCTCTGTAGAGTGGTGTTCTGGAGGCAGCTTTGCAGAGTGGTGTTCTGGAGGCAGCTCTGTAGAGTGGTGTTCTGGAGGCAGCTCTGTAGAGTGGTGTTCTGGAGGCAGCTTTGTAGAGTGGTGTTCTGGAGGCAGCTCTGTAGAGTGGTGTTCTCGAGGCAGCTTTGTAGAGTGGTGTTCTGGAGGCAGCTCTGTAGAGTGGTGTTCTGGAGGCAGCTTTGTAGAGAGGTGTTCTGGAGGCAGCTCTGTAGAGTGGTGTTCTGGAGGCAGCTTTGTAGATTGGTGTTCTGGAGGCAGCTTTGTAGAGTGGTGTTCTGGAGGCAGCTTTGTAGAGTGGTGTTCTGGAGGCAGCTTTGCAGAGCGGTGTTCTGGAGGCAGCTTTGTAGTGCGGTGTTCTGGAGGCAGCTTTGCAGAGTGGTGGTCACTGTAGCTGGCACAGCCACGAAGTAATAAAATCAGATTTTAAACCTAACCCTAACCATAACCCTAACCTTAACTCTAACTTTAACCATAACCTTAACCATACTGCTAATCATAATGCCTACCTTAACCTTAAACTAAGAGGAAAAATATCATTTTTGTTTTAATGAATTTTTACAATATAGCCAATTCTGACTTTGCAGAGAAAAACAGCATTGCATGATAGCAGGAAAGAACAAGAGTAAACATGAAAAATCTCAACTTTCTGTGTGTGTGTCAACAGCCTGTTCCATAGCATGCGTTTCGGTGCATTACGGCCTGTGCTCCAGCAGCGCCATGCAGTGAGCAAGAGCAGCAACGCCGCGCTCCTGGAAGAGCGCAGGATTAAGAGGCAGTAAGATTGTTAAACATGTCAACGTGTAATTGCACGATAAGGCGCTCGCGAGGAATTCATTGGCCCAGTTACTTTCCCAGTTGCTTTCTCTATTCCGCGCTAATCTCACCCGGCACATTCGTTCTGTGCAATCTGTCTCCGTAATCTTCTGCGACAGAGCGGGAACCGAGAGCAGGCAGCTCGGCTGGGGGGAGGGGGTGGGGATGGGGGAGAGGGGGGAGGGGGTGGGGGGGGAGGGGGTGGGGATGGGGGAGCGGAGAAAATATGCAGAGTCGTGATAAAGTGACGCTAATTATCCCCATTTAGGACAGCGAGTGCACGGGATCGGGGCTTTACGGGCGCCGAGTGTGCGCCAGCGCTGATGGCTTCCTAGCGCGGAATATATCGGTGACTACAAGATAAGAGTATTTATTGGTCAGCCCCCTCCCTATTCCCCTATTCCCTTCCAAAACCTCCCCATCCGCACCTCCCTCCCACGTCCCCCTCTGTGGTTGAGTAGGAAATGATTCGGGTTAAATTTACCAGAACGCTCCTCTTTTAGCCTGGCGATGTGGCGTGACGCGCCCCGCCTCTCTGGGTTTTCAGCGTTAATCTGTGTCGCTTTACATCCGCAGATAAAATACAAATAGACACCAAGCGGGACATCCTATGCGCTCCTCCGCTGCGCAGGAGGGGAGCTCTGCGTACACCATATATATGTTCTTTTAAACGCAGAAAAGTACGTTTGGACCCTAACCAGTGTATACTGGCCCTACATTATCACTGTATGGTTAGGGGCCAAACGTACTTTTCTGCGTTTAAAAGAACATATATATGGTGTACGCAGAGCTCCCCTCCTGCGCAGCGGAGGAGCGCATAGGATGTCCCGCAGGAGACAGGTGCAGGCCAATGAATACATTTTTTTTGTTTTATTCATTGGCCTCCACCTGCCTCCTGGGGTGTAGGCTCTAAAGTAAGCTACACCCATAATTAACCAATTGTAAATGACTGCAATACACCTGCATATAGGCATATAGATGTGCATAGGCCTACAGTATAAGATGTATCACTCGTTTTCTAAATGATGAAATCATTTGTTATTCCTGATTGGGGCATTTTCTTTCATCAGCTGGTGCTAAATTAAAAAGAATGTCCACATCATACTGTAAATTGTGAAACAATGAAACCCACTCAATATTTAAGTTTCCATGAGCTAAATTCCAGCCAAAATGTCTATACACTTAGAAAAAAGGGTCCTAAAAGTGTTATTTGACTGTCTCCATAGGATAAACCTTTTTGATTCCAGGTAGAACCCTTTTTGACTCCAGGTAGAACCCTTTTTGACTCCAGGTAGAACCCTTTTTGATTCCAGGTAGAACCCTGTTTGACTCCAGGTAGAACCCTTTTTGATTCCAGGTAGAACCCTTTTTGGTTCCAGGTAGAACCCTTTTTGGTTCCAGGTAGAACCCTTTTTGATTCCAGGTAGAACCCTTTTTGATTCCAGGTAGAACCCTTTTTGACTCCAGGTAGAACCCTTTTTGATTCCAGGTAGAACCCTTTTTGACTCCAGGTAGAACCCTTTTTGATTCCAGGTAGAACTCTTTTTTGGTTCCAGGTAGAACCCTTATGGGTCCCAAGTAGAACCATCTGTGGAAAGGGTTGTACATGGAACGCAAAAAGGCTCTACCTGGAACCAAAAGAGATCTACGTGGAACCAAAAAAGGTTATTCTAAGGGTTCTCCTGTGGGGACAGCAAACAGAACCCTTTCAGTTTCTAGATAGCACCTTATTTTCTAAGTGTATACTGGCCCTTCAGCCAGCCTTCTATGGGACAGACACAATAACAATTATAATGCTGTTTGGGGCCTGATCTTGATCAACCAAAACAACAATAACCTGAAACAGGATTTAACAGTGACTGTTTATACAATCCTATTTAGGCACAACAGAAAATATCATACTCATAAAATGTGTCAATGCACCAGAGATGTTTATTCCAGGGTTTTTGGTGCATTGACACAGACAGCCCAATTATTATATATTTTTTCCCCCCACTAATTGTTATTTTGACCAATCAAGTCCAACCTTTTCACATCAGATATTTTTCAGAGCTGATCTGATTGGTCAAAAAAAATCAGAATTGGGCTGCCTGTGTAAACGCAGCCTTTGAGGCACAGAAAGGGTCAGCAAGGTGATGTATTTGATCAGCAGATAAGAACAACATCTACAGCTGAAGTGAGAAGTTTACATACATCTTCACCAAATACATTTAAACTCAGTTTTTCACAATTCCTGACATTTAATCCTAGTACAAATTCCCTGTCTTAGGTCAGTTAGGATCACCACTTTATTTTTAGAATGTGAAATGTCAGAATAATAGTAGAGAGAATTATTTATTTCAGCTTGTATTTCTTTCATCACATTCCCAGTGGGTCAGAAGTTTACATACACTCAATTAGTATTTGGTAGCATTGCCTTCAAATTGTTTAACTTGGGTCAAACGTTTCAGGTAGCCTTCCACAAGCTTCCCACAATAAGTTGGGTGAATTTTGATCCATTCCTCCTGACAGAGCTGGTGTAACTGAGTCAGGTTTGTAGGCCTCCTTGCTCGCACACGCTTTTTCAGTTCTGCCCACAAATTTTCTATAGGATTGAGGTCAGGGCTTTGTGATGGCCACTCCCATACCTTGACTTTGTTGGCCTTTAGCCATTTTGCCACAACTTTTGAAGTATGCTTGGGGTCATTGTCCATTTGGAAGACCCATTTGCGACCAAGCTGTAACTTCCTGACTGATGTCTTGAGCTGTTGCTTCAATATATCCACATAATTTTCCTGCCTCATGATGCCATCTATTTATATTCTATCTATAAGTGCACCAGTCCCTCCTGCAGCAAAGCACCCCCACAACATGATGCTGCCACCCCCGTGCTTCACGGTTGGGATGCTGTTCTTCAGCTTGCAAGCCTCCCCCTTTTTCCTCCAAACATAACGATGGTCATTATGGCCAAGCAGTTCTATTTTTGTTTCATCAGACCAGAGGGCATTTCTCCAAAAACTACGATCTTTGTCCCCATGTGCATTTGCAAACCGTAGTCTGGCTTTTTTTATGGCGGTTTTGGAGCAGTGGCTTCTTCCTTGCTGAGCGGCCTTTCAGGTTATGTCGATGTAAGACTCGTTTTACTGTGGATATAGATACTTTTGTACCTGTTTCCTCCAGCATCTTCTCAAGGTCCTTTGCTGTTGTTCTGGGATTGTTTTGCACTTTTCGCACCAAAGTACGTTCATCTCTAGGAGACAGAACGTGTCTCCTTCCTGAGCGGTGTGACGACTGCGTGGTCCCATGGTGTTTATACTTGCGTACTATTGTTTGTACAGATGAACGTGGTACCTTCAGGCATTTGGAAATTGCTCTCAAGATGAACCAGACTTGTGGAGGTCTACAGTTTTTTTCTGAGGTCTTGGCTGATTTCTTTTGATTTTCCCATGATGTCAAGCAAAGAGGCACTGAGTTTGAAGGTAGGCCTTGAAATACATCCACAGGTACACCTTCAATTGACTCAAATTATGTCAATTAGCCTATCAGAAGCTTCTAAAGCCTTGACATCATTTTCTGAATTTTTCCAAGCTGTTTAAAGACACAGTCAACTTAGTGTATGTAAACTTCTGACCCACTGGATTTGTGATACAGTGTATTATAAGTGATATAATCTGTCTGTAAACAATTGTTGGAAAAATTACTTGTGTCATACACAAAGTAGATGTCCTAACCGACTTGCTAAAACTATAGTTTGTTAGCAAGAAATGTGTGGAGTGGTTGAAAAACGAGTTTTAATGACTCCAACCTAAGTGTTTGTAAACTTCCAAATTCAACTGTACGTATCATGAACACATAAAGCTGCTCCCAAAGAGGAATTCACTGTCATTTCAACAAGCGTTTTTAAGTGATCTTAATGATTGTATGAAACACCATGTATTCTATTCTCATTTTTAAAGTAAGTGAAACAACTATTAAACAGAGTGACCCCTAATGGCCACCCCTCAGAGCCTGGTTCCTCTCTAGGTTTCTAATCTCCACCCGGCACAGCCAGAAGAGGACTGGCCACCCCTCAGAGCCTGGTTCCTCTCTAGGTTTCTAATCTCCACCCGGCACAGCCAGAAGAGGACTGGCCACCCCTCAGAGCCTGGTTCCTCTCTAGGTTTCTAATCTCCACCCGGCACAGCCAGAAGAGGACTGGCCACCCCTCAGAGCCTGGTTCCGCTCTAGGTTTCTAATCTCCAGCCGGCACAGCCAGAAGAGGACTGGCCACCCTTCAGAGCCTGGTTCCTCTCTAGGTTTCTAATATCCATCCCAGCACAGCCAGAAGAAGACTGGCCACCCCTCAGAGCCTGGTTCCTCTCTAGGTTTCTAATCTCCACCCGGCACAGCCAGAAGAGGATTGGCCACCCCTCAGAGCCCGGTTCCTCTCTAGGTTTCTTCCTAGGTTCTGGCCTTTCTAGGGAGTTTTTCCTAACCACCGTGCTTCTACACCTGCATTGCTTACTGTTTGGGGTTTTAGGCGGTTCTGTATAGCACTTTGTGACATCTGCGGATCTAAAAAGGGATTTATAAATACATTTGATTGATTGTGTCGTAATGTCTGCAGATGATCCGCTCTGATTCTCAGTGAAGCACAAAAAGAGAAAACTCTCACTCACTTATCTCCATTTGAAATCCCCCTCTCCAGCACTGTTATTTCATCTATTATGGTCTCCATTCATCATGCCACAGAGGAAAGAGATATAACATCTCATGCACACTAACTCATCTCCGAATGTTCAAACGGGTAAAGAATTCAACTTAAAATCAATCCAACACACTGTGGCAACAAGAGGATAGGTTTAATGTTAAGTCCAATAATTTAGGACATTATACTATTAATTAAAATCATATTAGGCTAACTTATTGGAAAAAATAAGCTACCAAACATCCTACAAATTAATTTGGTTTAAAAAATATTTTGGGGGGGGTGATGAAATACAGTCTAGAGTATTTGAGGGAGCCTGAATAACTATACTTTTCCTTCTAAATTTACTAGTGGCATTTGGTGATCGCTATTTGGAATAAAAGCGTTACGTCCATGAATAGGCCTGTTTCAACCCTGGACAATAAGATGTTTTTCAAAAAGCCTCTAAAGTCAGCCCAAACATATGAACTGTTTTTACAGGGCTACCGGCTATAACAATGTCTTTTATGTCATGTAGAAATATATAATAATATGCTATTTGAATAACACATTGCACATTTTAACAACATACATTAATTAAACTTATACTACAACAAGCCTATTGTCTAACCAATACCTGCAGAATAGTCTTGTCAGTAATACAAGTACAATAAACTATACTGCATGTAGCCTAACAGCACTCAAATTACTATGAGAGTTAAATACCATGAAAATAATCAAAAACAACCACTTGAAAAGAATAGAACGGAATCAAGAACAACACCGACACACATTACCGTGTATTAAAACATATGGCATATGAGACGCACATATCCTAAATGTATATTCCTGAAGGACTATAGGAATACTGTGTCTTTCTGTGAAATCTGTGGACCCTGTTTTATTGTAACAACTTGCAAGTGACCTTACAGAACGTATTGTAAACCCATAAATGTAAACCCTGAGAATAGTCCGGGTGTACCATGGGACCGTCCTCTTTTAATAAAATGGCCAAATAAGCAGATATGCATAGGTAATATTATTAGTTGATACGCATTTTAATAACGTGCTTAATGTTACGGGTTTGCCAGAGACACTTTCTCCTTATAAATAAAAACATTTACTGTAGCCTATCCGTAGCTTTGCGTCAGACTTTTTGATCATGTTCGTGGGTTTCAAATTAAACACAACTCAAATTGTAGTGAACAATAATCAAGCTAAGACTTTTTTTGTAGAACCAGAGCAACATATGTGTGAAATTTATTTAAATTGTATTTCAGCGCAATTGCACCTTGTAAATTATACAGTGAATAATTGTAATATTTTAAAAGACTGATGCGCAATTTACAATAATTATTACAGTAAAAAGAGATCATTATGATCATAAATAGACATATAGCATAAACGGAGATGTTTACAAACGCTTGGGTAATTATCAAATGGGGAAAATATCAATGTTGAAAACATTTTTTTATGATTATGAAAACCATGTTATCTTATTATTCTATAACTTACAGTGAACCCAAAATAATACGATTATAGTTACCCAAATTTATTCATTCATTTGGCATCGCCATAAACCACAAGTGGGTTTAATAAAAAGGTCAAAATTATAACACAACAACCAATATTTGAACTCATGTCCTGTGCGTAAGAGACTGTATATACTCCAAAAGGCGAAATGGATAGGCTAATTTACCTTTAATTTACAAGAACATCACCATAAACATTCTGTACAAAATGCAGATATGCCTAGTTCAGTGATCATTAAAAAAAAATATGTAAATATTTGGTTATGTTATTTTGTATTCTGTCTGCAGTTTCCATAGTCTTATGAATAGCTTAATCTATATATGTGTTAACGGAACCGTTCCATTCACCGCAGCCGTCGCACTCTGGTAATGCTGCGGCAATGCGTGGAGTCTACTTTGCACCGACGGGTCCCCGGGCTCTCCGGTCGGTAAATACATGCTTATCATCTCTCTCAAGTCTCCGGGGCAAGGGCCCCTGGAGTGAGTGCTAACGGGAGGGCTTACGCTCGGCTCTGACTTCACCAGCGACCCTAACGTGCTCATGGCAGCCGAGGAGGAGACGCCAGAGCTCTGGTGCTGCGTGTAGGTGATCCCGCCGTAGCCGGACGGAGAGGCGCTCATGTAGCCCTGAGAGTTCGAGATGGGGCTGTACTGGAGCGCCGACATGTCGTAGCGGTGCATGGGCTGGGGGTTGTGCGGGTGGTGGTGGTGGTGGGAGTGGTGGTGGTGCCCGCTGCCCGGGTGCTGGCTGTAAACTAGCTGCGCCTCCTGCATCATCGCTGCGGCCGCAGCGGCTGCAGCCACTTGCCCCGAGTACGCACCGTTCGCCCAGCCGTTCATGTGCGTGTAGCCTGAGCTGGCGGAGCCCCCGTGGCACCCGGGGCTCTCTAACCTCTGGCCGACCCCGGATGAACCCAACCCGACCCCCAGACCCATTCCACCACTGCCAGCCCCAGAGAGCAGGCCACCAGCCAGAGAGTATTTGTCCTTTTTCAGCAGGGTTTTGGTCTTCCGTCTTGGTCTGTACTTGTAATCCGGGTGCTCCTTCATGTGCATGGCTCGTAACCGCTTCGCTTCGTCGATGAAGGGTCTCTTCTCCGCTTCCGTCATCACCTTCCACTCCGCGCCCAGCCGCTTGCTGATCTCAGAGTTGTGCATTTTGGGGTTCTCCTGGGCCATCTTTCTCCGCTGCCCGCGGGACCACACCATGAACGCGTTCATCGGACGCTTCACTCGGTCCTGATTCGCTTTGAACCCACTGTTCGGTCCCGTCTGCCCCGAATTTGTGTTCGTTTGGGGTCCAGGGGAATGGAGGTCCGTCTCCATCATCATGCTATACATTCACCTGGTTTTCAAACTTTCTACCAACAGAGAAAAGAAAGTCTGGTTCAGTCAGCGCGCGAGTCAGGCAGAGCAGGTACACACGAGGGATCAAACAATCCTACACCTCAAAATGAGTGAAATGTAAATTTAATTCATAATCCAAGAAAGAGGGAGTCTCAGAAATGTTCTGTGTGTGCTTTATCTCCTCTCCGGTTGTTTGTTCACATCCACTGACAGAATGCGCCTTTGAGCCACTTTCCCTGTCAGAGTTGAGAAGTTAGTTAAAGCGGCAGCCATACGATGCGCCTTGACAGCGGTTAAATGAGCTACGAGCGGCCAATGGCGTTCTAGAAGCAGAGCGATTTGCATGGCGCTCAGTCAGGTGACTCTGGTCTGGTGAAAGAGGAACACACTCGGGGAACATGGTGGATAAACATTGCGGGGGCATGAAATCTGAGTCCGTTTTCCATTGTCAATACTAGACTTCTAGTCTAAAAGTTATTCAACCGCATAGCTAGGATACTGTCTAGGCCTATAGGGTAATAGGGGGTAACTAGCCCCATTAGGAACAATGCCTAATTTCTGCCACAAAAAAAACTACATTTGGATAAAAAAATTGGTATGTGGAAAAGGTCATGCTTAGGAGAAGAAACTATAAAGGGAGATAAGTAAAGCACCATTAATATTCGCACTATGAGGAGATTTGTTGTAAAATCCTCTTTTAACTCACCTGCACATGAATTGTATTTGTTCTTTCATTGTTGTTCCTTTTCCATATAATCTATTATATACAATTGCACTAAATATTATTTGAAAAATGCAAGATTTGAAATGCCAGCAGTCTTTAAAATTTCATTCAGGAGCAAAAGGTTTTCAATTGTTGTTTTGTAATTCATATAAAATTAATTGGAATATAATATTGAATGGAATATAAATAATAACATTAAATAACATTGGAATATAACATTTAATAACAGGGGAGAGATGCCAATTGAAAGCTCTCTCTTTACACATGAAATGCTGTGTAAAATAGCTAATAGGCTATAAAGTTGTATTAACTGTAGTTATCAGTCGCTAGCGGAAACATTTACAACTGAAATTAAGCTATGTTATATTTTTTATGTATTTTACCTCAGACGATCTGGTAGTAAGGTTGCTAGCTAGTACTAGCAGCTTATGCTAACAAGCTAGCTGGCTAGCATTTACTGCTAGTGAAGTTGCTAGCTAGCAAGTTAGCATAAACTAGCATTAACTAGGCTAGTCATTGTCTAAATGACAGGTGGAAACACATTCATAACCATGAAGGGGTAACTATCCCCCAGGGTGGCCCCAAACACACTCATCCAACATATTACTGCTTTACAAAAAAATTATCAAACTTTTTCTCTCTAAACAAGTGGATTATTTATCTTAAGGCTTTCCTACTTGCATATTTAATTTAAAAAAATTAGATCTAACTTCATTGGAACTTTTTCAAAATATCAAAACATTTGATTATCTCCAGAAGTTGTGATGACACAGAGGATTTTTCTCCAGTAAGAACAGTGACAGCCAGGGAAAATGTTGGGAAAATTATTTGCTGACATCTTGTGGTCTTTATGTGTATTATGGGGGGGTTACCCCCCTACCACCCCTACATTTTAAAAGCAAGAAAAATTGTCAGAGGCTACTTTTGTTTTATGCATTTTAAGTAAAATTGTGAGTATAGCCTGCATCATGTATGCCATATTTAGAAAGCCAATAGACAAATAGATGGCCACACGCACGCACGCGCGCACACACATCAACACACACACACACACACACACACACTGTATTGCGTCATTAACCAAACCTAACTGTGCATTAAAGGATGGCTTCATCAGATGTCATACTTCTATAAACAAGCCAATGGAGTTGTGGGCTGCATGAAGAGATTTCACTATTTCTAATCAGCTGTTAAGGAGACTAAAGCAACAACACAACATTGAGTCCTTGGGGCAGATTGTAGAAGGAGAACAGCATGGGAGCCTGCTGTGCGCGGTGATGTTCACAGATGTGTTGCCATAATTATGTGACCAGTTATAGGCTTGGTGATAGAAACTAAACCATAATTCGTTTTATTTACAGATGTGTAAACACCACGCAAGCTAATGGCAATGCTGTATTTTGAATTACACGATTGGGTGAATAGTTTTAGGACTAAGCCTATATATACATAGTTAACAAGGCTCAATCCGTGCACATATAATTCACATTCCATAGCTGACCGCCCGTGAAAGGCCCAATCAGCGGCTAATTGAAAGGCAAAACAACATACCCATTCCCCGCGGAGAGGCTAACGATTTAATCATTGTTCGTTGCTTTTAATTAGGTTGATATAGCCTCCAACACGTGACCGGGATTATTCAGATGTAGACCTATCTATCCCTCTGCGTTCCGTAATATGGTTAAGGGATCTCACAGTGGTGACCTGGCGACCCAGGTCTCATGGTTTACGTTCGAAGATGAGATGTTTTTGGGGATGTGACACGCCGAGAATGGCTACTGACACAGCGCCAACCTAGAGCGCACTGATAACACTCTTCCTAGATCAAATCAAAATAAATATGAGCCTCCCTTTTCACTTCACATCACAACTGTTGCTACCTGGCTACAACAACTAGGACTACTATAGTAATACTGACAAGGACAATTGTAGCCTAATAATAACACATAAGAAGCATAATAATAATAGGGATACATTATAGCCTATAATAACACACTATCATAGGCCTGTTATTACCGGTAAAGTCATTTAGGTCTAGATATAGTTTCGATGAAGAAGAAAGCACATAATCCACAGAGACAGGTTTTGGACATTATCTTAAATTTGTGATAACACTAACATGCCATTGAATTACACAGACCTATAGGCTAATTACATTGAATGGTTATTGCAATTTAACATATTCTAATAGTATGAAAATCGAGTTTTGCTGTAATAAACCATGGTCTGTTGTCTGATCTTTGGTTTAGCGATCCAGTAAAATAGCCCACAGGAGAAAATGTGCTGGAGTGTATATATATATATATATATATCTTTTTTTTCTTCTTCTTCTATAAGGTGTGTAAACTTCCCCTGTTTCTGAAGAGCATATTTGAACATCGACGTAAATGTTTCTGGAACATGTAGGCACACTTAAGGTTATTTTGGGCTATTTTTCTGATTCATATAATTTAGCCAAAAGGTCAGATGAAAGGAATTAGAAATGACCGAAATTACATATGCGCTGAACACGTATTTCATCAAGGCAATGACAATCTGAATGATTTGTATTATTATTATCATTATTATTATTGGTAGGCTATTATAATTATTATTACCTATTATTCTGACATGTATTCAATATTACAATGATAGGCTAAATGTTTTTTTTTTTAAATCCTCGTTAACTTAATCTCAAAATGCCTGTTATAGAAATCAGACACAATTCAAACAGCCTGAAAGCAAAGTGAAACCGGCGTTGAACATTGTCAGTGAGGGATTAGCCTTTGGAAACGCTGCGACCCTCTTGGGTCATATTTACTTCCCCTGTCATTCTCGATCACTCGCCTCGCGCGTTACAATTCTCCCTACCTCTTTGTGAAACGCTCCGCACGCGCCGCTGCGGGTGCACGCGCGGGGTCGAGGGTCACAGCAGTGATCCAGCCCCCCCATCAACCAGCCTACAACAATAGTCGTTATTTTCTTTCTTTCTTTGATTCGAATTGTATTCTGATTAACGAGTGGTACTGGTGGACCACGCTGCCACCAGCTATTGAATTAAGACTAAACTACCACCGTTGCCCAAAGAAATTAAGCAAAATTAGGTCTACCTATCACTCGTGCAATATCATGTGCTTGACATTAATGCCCGGGGGAGGTAGGAGAACAGAGACTTTGCCCGCCGTCCCCAAAGCAGGTCGTTACTTTCATCCTCTTCCGCGTTATTGTAGTTATTTGGCTGGTACTCTGCCACTACTTTATATGTTGATTTCTACAGGGGAAATGTGCTTAATCCACAGCATGCAGTTTGGAAATGGTGATCATAGGATCCGATAGATTGGATGTTATTTTGGTTCGTGTATTATCGGTGCCTAATTCTTTTCTATAATTTGATATTAATCAATCAAAACAAAATTGGGAAGGATCCCTTTTCAGGTCAGGCTATGTATTAAACCGTTCATTTCTGTGCCTGTTACGGGGAGCACTGCAGGTCATGCGCGTAAAGACTCTTGATCTAGGGAGATTGTTGAATCTGGTTACAATATGACAGTGTTTGTGTGTGGATGAAGGTTTACCACAGCATTTTGAACCAGTCTGGACACCAACTCGATTTATAGACGTTGCTTTTTTGATACATTTTTATGTTGAATGAAAATAATTAATTATATTTGACTTCCACAGGGCTGACATTAAAGTATGAAGCGTCCGATAACGCGTATACAACCAGGTGTTATAGCAAATGTGTTATAGTTGGTTGTTTATCGGGCATGACATTGTCATCTGTAGTCTGTTTGTGTTTTTATTATTAACCGACCCGGCTATCATGTGAAAACACCTGTTTCAGCGACAGAGATCCGGAAAGCTGCTTTATCTGTTGATACATTTCTGCCCACCCATTTACGTTCAATTAACATATCTCTAATGAAGAATAGGCAAAATCCATCTAGGAGTAATTGTAAAGAGGCGAGAGCGTGTAGCGCATGCGTTATTGGGTCTGGTGTTCATTACGCACTCTGATTCCGAAGCACTGAGACTCGCATTTGCCTCAAATTCAATTCAACAATACACAAATAAAATGATTATAGTTTATCTGCGTTGGGTTAAGGGTCAACGGAGTACATGGACTGACCAACCCAAAGTTGCAATTTATTATATTTAACTATCTTAACTCATCATAAAACATATTGTTACACACCCACGCACACTAACCGTTTTCAAACACAAAATATTGAAGTTGTACATAAAACATATCTAAAAGGTATTTCTACAACAGTAACCGGGAAATGAAGACGCGGCAAGGGAAAGATAGACTAACCAACCTCCTTGTGTGCAAAACAGCCGAGGTTATGCAAATTGACGCAAGTCTCCCTGAGCGTCCCTCATATCGTAACCAGTGAAGTATGAGCAGATTCCTTCCCCCTCCTCTTAACGCCGTCCTAAACCCACTGAAGCTTATTGTAAGACCGCCATCCCCACTAAACTCTAGCCGCTGCCGGTGCCATCCGTGCCCGGTGCCCAAACCCACCACTCAACACACACTGAGGCGAGAGACAAGAAGAAATGACATTTATTATGTACTCTAAAATACCATTTCAAGTTATTGTTTCTCTCGGCGAAAGGGGGTTGCTTCTTACATAATGAAGCCTCTTTTGTTTGGTGCAGAACAATACAAAACAAGTATTCTAATAAATAGCCACTGTTTTGTTCGCTCTCAGGATGAATGGACTCAAGCGGTTGGGTTCTGAAAAGCAGCTGCGTCGCATTCAGGGAAGAGGGGGGTGGGGACTTGCCGCACCCAGCCTGCGGCTTCCCTCACGGATGCCGACTCACATTACTGGTCCCAACGCACTGAATGAGAGGATAGGTAGAGAGAGAGGAGGAGAGAGCAGAGGAGAGGAGAGGGAAAAGAGAGAATGGAGGAGATCAGTTGCAGAGCAAAGGCCTAAGAAGTGGGAGAAGGAGAGTTGCTTCACTTACGATATTCATAAAGCTCTATAACACTTTTAATTAAATTCAAGCGTACTGTCTTGAATAATTTGATCTGAAATAAGGGTTGGAGACTGTATTTACAGTATCTGCTATGATTAACCTTATATAACTCTGATTCTACTACCAGCCTTCTGCTTGTATGCATAGCAATATCCATGATAAAATCAAACAAATGTATGTTTCAAATGTTCATTTTGCATTCCTACAAAACCTTCCAAGTATTTAGAAGCCTTTTGTTACCCTTTTATCGTATGAAATAATTCAAGTTCCCCCATCAGGTGTGCACAGGGCACTTCTAGGGTTTATTATGTAAAAGTCTATTAGCAGACCTTCACAGCTTGCCACCACATGTGTCTGACAGGCAGGCTGTTACACTCAGCATCATGATGGAGATTGATGTGCACGCACATGCACACACACACACACACACACACACACACACACACACACACACACACACACACACACACACACACACACACACACACACACACACACACACATTTCATGGCAGGCAGGCAAGCAGGTGTGGGCCCTGGCTCTACCATTTAACCAACAAGATCTCACAGTTTGACCAATTTCACTTCAGATGCTGACGTCTGTCCAGTTTACTCCAAAAGTCAAATTTTGAAGGCGCTTCAAATGTCAAGGTGTTTTGGACAACCTGGGTTGCTCCTCCTGCTGCAGTTGCACCCTGGGTTGCGCTGTCGCTGACACCTCACAGCTGGTTAAGTGTAGGCATTGATTCTGAATGGTTAAGTTCATGGTTAAAGATTGGTATAGGTTTAAAACAAAAAAAGATAAAACGAGTGCCCATCACGGGGACTGAACACGTGAGATGGTAATAGCGCTCACCGCTGGCCCTAGTGGATGTTTTTTTTAAAGATATCACCTGACGTCCTGGGCACCTGGACGGACGTCAGATTTCAAAGTGGATCTTGAGTGACCTGGCTGGTTTAACAGGTCAATCTGAAAGGCAAATCTGTCTGCGTGACGGCCACATGGAGCTCATATGGAGCCAACTCCCACCGTCTCCAGTCTGGTGGAGGAGTAGAGCTAGTCAAACACCTGGCATGAGGAATTAACAGTCAACCATTTGGTTTGTGTAGTGAGTTACTGTGAAGATGTTGCTCTGCAGATAGTTATAAATAGTAGTAAACTTTAATTAAACAGTAATCCATTTTTAACCTCAATCTCAGGGAAATGTTTTCCATTATCTATAATGTTGTGAAGAAATACTTCACAACTGGTGCAAATGCTTAGTTAATTTACCCATACAAGACCCAAGAGATGAAGATAAGTCATAATATCTCTTTCTCTGTGAGATCTAGTGTCTCTGTTAGAGTTTGAATGCTCTTTATCTCTCATCCTGCTCCTCACCATTAAGGCCTATATTCGATTGACATTTAAAGGTAATTTCCGATCGAGCAGACATCTGCAGCGTTTACTTTGAATGCGATCTCTGCGCCCGCCGGTAACTTTGCCTTTAAATGAGGCATAGCTAAAAAGGGCGGCGATGGGATTGAATGTAGGCCTCGGTCTCAGTGCACCAGGGCCAGTAGGTGTGGAGTTAGTTGGCACTAGGAGGACTGTTGTACACCTTTGCAAAATTCTGAATACTCCAGACATTCCACTGTCTCATCCTTTGCACAAAACCCTTTTCAGAGGCAGTTGAGAGGCGGCATGTCCTTCGTCGCTCTTTGTTTGTGTGAGCAGAGAACACCTTGGACTTCTTCGCTTCGCTCAGATTGCTATGGGAAGTTTTGAAGTGTTTACTAGCAAACTCCATGAATTGATGTCCTTCCATGGAAAGCAGTAAGCACAGCAATGCTGAAGACTGAAACATTCTCCCCTCATGCACCTGTATTCAGCTCAAACAACAGAGAACTTCTAGGTCAGAAGAGCATAGCCCCTTATACACAGCCAGAGCACATTTACAATGACATGCAGTGCCTTCACAAAGCATTCATACCTCTTGACTACAGAGATGAGGTCGTCATTCAAAATTCATGTCAAAACTATTATTGCACACAGAGAGAGTCCATGGATCTTATTATGTCAATGCATTTTTTATCAATTTGTAAAAATGTATTTTTACTTTGACATTATGGAGTATTGTGTGTAGATCAGTGACACGAACATCTCAATTTAATCCATTTGAAATTGAGGCTGTAACCAACGTACTCTCTCCAACGCAGCACACAAACAAAACAACCAAAGGCAACCAGTACTGAGCACCAAACTCAAACTAACAACCAAAGAACCTCAAGTTAACATACCTCCACGTTTTCTCCCAAACACAAGTTCAAGATCCCGGACGAGCACCCACTTGTTACGAACCGGCTCAGGGTTCGCAACAAAAGGGAGACAACGTGGAGACAAGGTGTATCAAAAATATATATTTATTAAATAAAGCAACTAAGAAGATAACAATGGCATGTGTAATCAGTAATCAGTAGTGTAAGTGAGTGTGTTGCATACTTGAATGTAATAATGCAGAGTGTTGAAAGGTGCCAAAGCAAATAACCAAGAAAACCACAAAACTACACAACCAAAAACAACAAGGTGTCTGTGTGGAGAGAGTCTCCTCAATGAATGTGGAAGAGGTCCATTTATCCTGGGAAACACCCGAGCCCAGGTGTTTCCCATTCATCTGACGACCCTTCCAACTCCGCCCACCGGCCTCCTAATAAAGAAACAAGAACAAGAGAGAATACGGCAGACAGAGTGGGAGGGTCGTCACACACAACAAAATGTGGAAAGAGTCAAGGGGTGTGAATAGTTTCTGAAGGCACTGTACATACTCACATATCCAACACAACACAGCATATCCATGTGAAACAACCAAAATAAACACAACAGAAGAAAGCGAAAGGAGATCAGAGGCGTTGTACAGTAAGATATAAAGTCCATTCTGAACCGGAGCTGTACCATGGTATAATGCTCTGATGTCACTGTACAGTGTGTGGAGTTTATGAGGGACACACCTGTTGATTGTCTGTCTAAGAGACAAAGACAAAGACAGAGAGAAGAATGGGGTGAGAGAGAAGAACAAACAGAGAAGTAGAAAAGGCACATGGCAGGAGGAAACGACAGAGAGAGAGAAGAACAAACAGAGAAGTAGAAAAGGCACATGGCAGGAAGAAACGACAGAGAGAAGAACAAACAGAGAAGTAGAAAGGCACATGGCAGGAGGAAACGACAGAGAGAGAGAAGAACAAACAGAGAAGTAGAAAAGGCACATGGCAGGAAGAAACGACAGAGAGAAGAACAAACAGAGAAGTAGAAAAGGCACATGGCAGGAGAAAACGACAGAGAGAGAGAAGAACAAACAGAGAAGTAGAAAAGGCACATGGCAGGAGGAAACGACAGAGAGAAGAACAAACAGAGAAGTAGAAAAGGCACATGGCAGGAGGAAACGACAGAGAGAAGAACAAACAGAGAAGTAGAAAAGGCACATGGCAGGAAGAAACGACAGAGAGAAGAACAAACAGAGAAGTAGAAAAGGCACATGGCAGGAGGAAACGACAGAGAGAGAGAAGAACAAACAGAGAAGTAGAAAAGGCACATGGCAGGAGGAAACGACAGAGAGAAGAACAAACAGAGAAGTAGAAAAGGCACATGGCAGGAAGAAACGACAGAGAGAAGAACAAACAGAGAAGTAGAAAAGGCACATGGCAGGAGGAAACGACAGAGAGAGAGAGAAGAACAAACAGAGAAGTAGAAAAGGCACATGGCAGGAGGAAACGACAGAGAGAGAGAAGAACAAACAGAGAAGAAGAAAAGACACATGGCAGGAGGAAACGACAGAGAGAGAGAAGAACAAACAGAGAAGTAGAAAAGGCACATGGCAGGAGGAAACGACAGAGAGAGAGAGAAGAACAAACAGAGAAGAAGGGAAGAAGTGAAGAAGCGGACTGAAGAAAGGTGATTGGATAAAAAGAAAAAGGGTTAGGAGAGAAAAGGAGGGAGGAGAAAATAGTAGGGTGGGTCAGGCCTAAAGGACTGGAGAGAGAGAAAATTAGGTAAAAGAGGAGCTCCATTCATCCAGGCCTGATCTCTGACTGACAGAAAACCCCCACAGAAAAACACTTTACTAGAGACACGCGCTTCAAGGAGGGGGGCTCACACCTAAAACACACCAGGCAGACACTCAACCCCCATCTCAGCAGACAACATTGTAAGAGTTGTCCTATTAACTCTTAAATCATCATGCAGTGGCTATGACGAGTTGTGATCGAATGATCCACACACATCTTGTATGATCCTCCTATCTTCTCCACTTTTCTTGAGGGTTTATGTGGAGGAAAGGTGGCCAAATCAGCAAAACAGTGAGTCTGCACAGGATGTAACATTTTGTCATAATGAAAGACAGTGAGTGAGTGAGTGAGTGAGTGAGTGAGTGAGTGAGTGAGTGAAGAGTGAGTGAGTGAGTGAGTGAGTGAGTGAGTGAGAGAGTGAGAGGGCCCATGGAGGCAGGGGCACCGTATGGGGGAAACCTATCATTAATATAATTAATATTAATTAATATCATTCATATAATATTTTATTTACAATGTACTAATAAAACAGTTCCTTTTTCTTTTCTTGTTTTTGGCTAAAAGTAAACATCCAGAGAGCCTCTGTATTGGAGGCTCAGCAGCATTGTGTTGAATGACATGTCAGTTGAAATAATTGCAGGTACTGCAATGCATTGAGGACAGGAATGTGATTCTCCAGTCAGGAAAAATCTCACTTGACACAGAGGCAGCCATTATCAGAGTCTTTAAGGAAGAGATGCAGGCTCTTAGTGATGGATGGGAGTCTCCCCTGTCTGAGGCAACACTGATTGCTACGCAAATGGATGTTGCACCTCAATTTAGCAAGGAACACAGCCGCCAGAGGAAAAGGAAGAGATTCCATGATGAGACCTCTCAAGAGGAGACAGCTCAGGACAGTGCAGCAGCGGTGTTTGGGAACACAGAGGAAGAGATTCCATGATGAGACCTCTCAAGAGGAGACAGCTCAGGACAGTGCAGCAGCGGTGTTTGGGAACACAGAGGAAGAGATTCCATGATGAGACCTCTCAAGAGGAGACAGCTCAGGACAGTGCAGCAGCGGTGTTTGGGAACACAGAGGAAGAGATTCCATGATGAGACCTCTCAAGAGGAGACAGCTCAGGACAGTGCAGCAGCGGTGTTTGGGAACACAGAGGAAGAGGAAGAGATTCCATGATGAGACCTCTGAAGAGGAGACAGCTCAGGACAGTGCAGCAGCGGTGTTTGGGAACACAGAGGAAGAGGAAGAGATTCCATGATGAGACCTCTGAAGAGGAGACAGCTCAGGACAGTGCAGCAGCGGTGTTTCAGAACACAATGTTTTTTACTGCTATGGACAACATCATAAGTGACACTAGGTACCACACCACCACAAAAATTGTAGAATAATTTTCTGCTGTTCTGAAAGTTGGGAAGATTAGTGATGATAAATTCCTGTTAGCAGTTGATGTTATTCTTCAATAACACAAACCCCAAATATTATTCAAAGAGGACAAATCCTAGATGTTATGCTGGGAGGTAGATGTTCAGTCTCCCCTGTCCTCAGCTATTCTCCACCGAACAAAGAAACAGGATGCCATTTATAACCCCCCATCCTAGCCTGGGGTTACCAATCAGAAGTCCTTGCAGTACAACTGGGCCAATGGCCAAATAACAAGTATCCTACTCCAGACTCAATGTACATACCATAGCACACGTAGCTCTGAGTTCAGGAGCGACATTCCACAGATTCTAAACAGATGTTGAACTGAAACCCAACTCTTATTTACAATTCCCTATTGACCATTAGTTCTCTCGTCCTCTCATCCTCTGCGTTGTGTATTTATCTTCAAAATATTCTTATAGTCCCTTCTGTGTGTCAACCACTGATCATGAAGTATTCCAGAGATCTTACACCTGAGTTTCATAATGAAGTAAGACACCTGAACACTGTATATGCTGACACTTTCCCCCCTCACTTGTCCCCTCTTGGTCTCCTGAATGCAATTTGTAAGATGCAGCTGCAAAGCATTTTTGGAGACATATTTTGCACACTGCCTGTGACTGTTGCTGGTGGCGAGAGAGCTTTCAGTAAGCTAAAACGGATTAAAAAAAACTATTTGAGGTCCACTATGTCCCAGGACAGGCTTTGCAGTCTTGCCATGTTGTCCATTGAAAGTCAGTTAGCTAGAAAGCTGGACTTCAAAAACCTTATCAGTGACTTTGCTAGCAAGAAGGCTCGGCGCTGGGCTCTTGGTGAGTAAGGCTGAGCATGGGCCAGTGATAACTGTTAAATGGCATGGCTACGGATATTGGATCACTACACACATGATGCCCACAGGCTGAGAACAAGACTGAGAACAAGACTGAGAACAGACTGGGAACAGACTGAGAACAGACTGAGAACACACTGAGAACAGACTGGGAACAGACTGGGAACAGACTGGGAACAAGACTGAGAACAGACTGAGAACATACTGAGAACTGACTGGGAACACACTGAGAACACACTGAGAACAGACTGGGAACACATTGAGAACAAGACTGAGAACACACTGAGAACAGACTGAGAACACACTGAGAACAGACTGAGAACACACTGAGAACACACTGAGAACAGACTGAGAACAGACTGAGAACACACTGAGAACAGACTGAGAACAGACTGGGAACAAACTGGGAACAGACTGAGAACACACTGAGAACAGACTGAGAACAGACTGAGAACACACTGAGAACAGACTGAGAACACACTGAGAACAGACTGAGAACAGACTGAGAACAAGACTGAGAACACACTGAGAACAAGACTGAGAACACACTAAGAACAGACTGAGAACAGACTGTGAACAGACTGAGAACACACTGAGAACACACTGAGAACAGACTGAGAACACACTGAGAACACACTGAGAACACACTGAGAACAGACTGGGAACACACTGAGAACAAGACTGAGAACAGACTGAGAACAAGACTGAGAACACACTGAGAACACACTGAGAACAGACTGGGAACACACTGAGAACAAGACTGAGAACACACTGAGAACAGACTGAGAACACACTGAGAACAGACTGAGAACACACTGAGAACACACTGAGAACAGACTGAGAACACACTGAGAACACACTGAGAACAGACTGAGAACAGACTGGGAACAGACTGGGAACAGACTGAGAACACACTGAGAACAGACTGAGAACAGACTGAGAACACACTGAGAACAGACTGAGAACACACTGAGAACAGACTGAGAACAGACTGAGAACACACTGAGAACAGACTGAGAACACACTGAGAACACACTAAGAACAGACTGAGAACAGACTGTGAACAGACTGAGAACACACTGAGAACACACTGAGAACAGACTGAGAACACACTGAGAACAGACTGAGAACACACTGAGAACAGCCTGAGAACACACTGAGAACAGACTAAGAACTGACTGAGAACACACTGAGAACAGACTGGGAACAGACTGAGAACAGACTGAGAACAGACTGAGAACAGACTGAGAACAGACTGAGAACAGACTGGGAACAGACTGAGAACAGACTGAGAACAGACTGAGAACAGACTGAGAACAGACTGAGAACAGACTGGGAACAGACTGAGAACAGACTGGGAACACACTGGGAACAGACTGAGAACAGACTGGGAACAGACTGAGAACAGACTGAGAACAGACTGAGAACAGACTGGGAACAGACTGAGAACAGACTGAGAACAGACTGGGAACAGACTGGGAACAGACTGGGAACAGACTGAGAACAGACTGGGAACACACTGGGAACAGACTGAGAACAGACTGAGAACAGACTGAGAACAGACTGGGAACAGACTGAGAACAAGATGTATCTCAAAGTAATGGCTGGATTGACCATAACATTTGTTTTGCACAATCAAGACCCCAAGTGGAAGAAACCTATTGATTTGGTGACCTCTTGACCTTTCCTCTAGCGCCACCATCAGGCCTTTTCATGTCCATTTCCACTTTTCCAGCTGCTTATTTCCTAGTTGGTATGTATACTTAGTCCAACAATCTGCTGCTGATTTTATTATTTTGTTTGTTATATCATTTTATAGGTGATGATGTTCATTTATATTAATTGAAGAGGTTAATGTATATTTAAGTTATATTTATTTTAAGTTATTCATTAATGTTAAGAGAATTTTCCATTCAAGAATTTTACCATTAAAATGACATTTAGACTGTAAAAGATGGCCTTTAGCACATTTCTTATAGAGGGTATCAGTCTTGCATCAAATAGTGAATTCCACTGTATGCAGAATGTTGCATGCATGTCTGCACAGTGTCATATTTTCACAGCTCACTGTCAGTAAATATCGTACAGTAAATACTGGACTACAAGAGAGTTGCAAGCCTGTAAAGGTAGAGTTATTTAAAGCTTTGAATGGGTCGATTGGCTTCTGGAGGTGTGTGGTTACAGCAATTGTGCAGGGCTGGTGTGGCCTGTGGTGGTGGGGCCCAATGTGATATCTTTTCATGGGGCCCACAATCCCTGGCTGCGCCCCTGCATGGAGGCCAACGTGAATCCCACAGCCAACAGCGGAGAATAATCATGGTCTTTGGGGGAAACAGTGTGTCCATGATACTGTTTCCCTGGAATACCTAGTACCTCTACTTCATCCAATGTCCCACACAGGCCTTCCAGATAATCATCTCATCATCTTATCACACATGACAAATCCTGAACAAACAACACATTATGATAAGGGGGAAATGATGTCTTGACTAAATTATTTAAATCAAAATGTACCATAACTGATGGGAAAGAATAAGTAATATCCCAGATTCCCAAAGATTTTAACTGTACAGGAGTTATTTTTAGTATTGTATATTTGTATACTTTTTTTCACCCAAGGAGCAAATTATAGAGCAAGGTTTTATCAATTAGCCGTAACACCTTCCCCTCGGATTGGCCTGAAATGAGTGTAATGATTTTAACAGAAACTCTTAGAGCAACCGTGCTAATGGTGTCGCCACGATGATGGGATTCACGGTAAAGGCTTCACAGTGTGACTTGAAAGGGGGGAAGATGGGGAGAGGCGGGAAGCAACGGGAGGAGGTATAGTAAGCTCTAACCCTCTAACACATCTCTAATTAGGGC
>NC_042980.1:38190461-38232961 GCF_901001165.1 Salmo trutta
TCTCCCTCCTCAGCACTCTCCTGTCCTCTCTCCTCTCCTCCTGTCCTCTCTCCTCCTCCTCCTCTCCTCCTTCTCCTCTCCTCCTCCTCCTCTCCTCCTTCTCCTCTCCTCCTTCTCCTCTCCTCCTTCTCCTCTCCTCCTCCTCAGCACTCTCCTGTACGTTCACATCGTATTTCTTTATCTTTCTTCCCTCTCCTTTCTCCCGCTTCCTCTCTTCTCCCCTTTCCTCTATCCTCCTCTTGCCCCTCTTCTCTCTTCCCTGCCGATGCCTTTGAACTGCTGCTTATCAAAACGCTGCAATTTGAATTAATGAATCATTTTCGCCAGGTGCCTTGGGTGGAGGAGGGGAGAAGGGGTGGAGGAGGGTGAAGGGTTGAGGGTGGGGGCTGAGTGAGTTTGGAGGGGTGGTGGTGGTGGTGGTGAAGGTGGGGTGGGTAATAAATACAGAGTGGTGTTCTGAGTAAGCCGTCGACCCCTCCTCTCCTCCTCCTCCCCTCCTCCCCTCCTCCTCCCCTCCTCCCCACCCCATGATGAAAGGCCTGGCTCAACCCTGAACCTTTAATTTAGAACTGAAAGGGGAAATGAGAGCGGGGGTGAGAAACGAAACGAACTGATGCTTATGAATATGGAGAAAATTGAATGAGAGCTTCGTCCCTTTGAATAAATCAGCTGTATAGCACCAGGCCCGGCAGGAGAGAAGGTCGATGAGAGCCTTGGTGAGAGGTAGGGAGGTGTGTGTGTGTGTGTCAGCCATATGTTCATGAGCTTGTTAGTTAGTCTAAAACAGAAGTTAGAGGTGCCTGCTACCTCTGTCTGTCTCTTCAACCTCTTTCAGAGACCATTTGTACTATAACTCTGACTCCATGCGTACATCGTACTCTGTAACACCACTAGATTACACTGCCTCCACTGTCTTATAGCACTCTTTTCCTTTCCTGATCTTCCACTTAATACACTGACAATACATCTGATAGGGAGCAATAACATATATAGTGTATAATTAAGCAATAAGGCCTGAGGGGGTGTGGTATATTTAAACAATAAGGCCTGAGGGGGTGTGGTATATTTAAACAATAAGGCCTGAGAGGGTGTAGTATATTTAAACAGTAAGACCTGAGGGGGTGTGGTATATTTAAACAATAAGGCCTGAGGGGGTGTGGTATATTTAAACAATAAGGCCTGAGGGGGTGTGGTATATTTAAACAATAAGACCTTTGGGGGTGTGTGGTATATTTAAACAATAAGCCCTGAGGGGGTGTGGTATATTTAACCAGTAAGACCTGAGGGGGTGTGGTATATTTAAACAGTAAGACCTGAGGGGGTGTGGTATATTTAAACAGTAAGGCCTGAGGGGGTGTGGTATATTTAAACAGTAAGGCCTGAGGGGATGTGGTATATTTAAACAGTAAGACCTGAGGGGGTGTGGTATATTTAAACAATAAGGCCTGAGGGGATGTGGTATATTTAAACAATAAGACCTGAGGGGGTGTGGTATATTTAAACAATAAGACCTGAGGGGGTGTGGTATATTTAAACAATAAGGCCTGAGGGGGTGTTGTATTACATTTTTACATTTTAGTCATTTTAGCAGACGCTCTTATCCAGAGCGACTTACAGTAGTGAATGCATACATTTCATACAATTTCATACTTTATTATTTATTTATTTTTTCCTGTGCTGGCCCCCCGTGGGAATCGAACCCACAACCCTGGCGTTGCAAACACCATGCTCTACCAACTGAACTACAGGGAAGGCATATTTGTATATTTAAATAATAATGCCTGAGGGGGTGTGGTATATTTAAATAATAAGACCTGAGGGGGTGTGGTATATTTAAACAATAAGGCTTGAGAGGGGTGTGGTATATTTAAACAATAAGACCTGAGGGGGTGTGGTATATTTAAACAGTAAGACCTGAGGGGGTGTGGTATATTTAAACAGTAAGGCCTGAGGGGGTGTGGTATATTTAAACAGTAAGACCTGAGGGGGTGTGGTATATTTAAACAATAAGGCCTGAGGGGGTGTGGTATATTTAAACAGTAAGACCTTAGGGGGTATGGTATATTTAAACAATAAGGTCTGAGGGGGTGTGGTATATTTAAAGAATAAGACCTGAGGGGGTGTGGTATATTTAAACAGTAAGACCTGAGGGGGTGTGGTATATTTAAACAGTAAGACCTGAGGGGGTGTGGTATATTTAAACAGTAAGACCTGAGGGGGTGTGGTATATTTAAACAGTAAGACCTGAGGGGGTGTGGTATATTTAAACAGTAAGACCTGAGGGTGTGTGGTATATTTAAACAGTAAGACCTGAGGGGGTGTGGTATATTTAAACAGTAAGACCTGAGGGGGTGTGGTATATTTAAACAGTAAGGCCTGAGGGGGTGTGGTATATTTAAACAGTAAGACCTGAGGGGGTGTGGTATATTTCAGCTCCAGAATGGTACAGTGGTCTCAGGCACTGCATCTCAGTGCAAGAGGCATCTCTCCAGTCCCTGGTTCAAATCTAAGCTGTGTCATGATGTTGCCCTCTCTCTGGGAACAGGGAGCACAGTGGACCCCCTCCCCCTTGCGCCATCCCCCTACCTACCTCTCCCTACCCAGGCCCTGTGGAGGCGGATGTAAAATTCTAAAGAGAATGTCCTGCCGCATGGCCCAGTTGAGACAGAGAGGGGTTTCATAGAGAGACAAAGGAAATTCTTCCAACTCACAGAATTGGGGAACCGAACAACATTTATGTTCTGGAGAAGGTATAAAAGATCGATGAAGAATCCAGCTACGAACTGGTCCGCTTGGTACAACTTTGTGATACCCATTGGAGACAATAGTACCATATTACCATACTAAGGTTTATATAATAGCCTCAGCTATGGGACTTGCATCTAAAAGGTTGTATACAATGATTTAATAAGATTAAAGCTATTTGGAATATGTTGAGAGGCTATGTACTGATGTTAATGTGATAGAATTGTATTTCTGTTCAAAGCTTAACTCAGTCTTCGGCACGCCCCCAGGGACACAGACGAGACCTGGCGTCATGTGACAGCCTTTTTCTGTCATTCCGAATAAAACCCCCACCCAGGGTTACTTTCGTCAGACCAGGCCTCCACTCCATTACGAGTTGGCCAATAGGTTTGACCCTGCATCCCTCTACTTAACTTTAACCATACCACATGGTTAAACTTTTAGACTATCGATACCGACAGAATAATAACAAGTCTTTGATATTAATTAATAGTCTGCAGCTAGAAATTCTATCATTGAACGCAAAGACCGACGAAACATCCATTCTATAACGACATTAATGAATGTCGCTTTGAAAGATCCATTCTAACCGAGAGAGAGAGAAAACGAGGACAAAAACTCTCCAACAGGATCCTGACGACACACTGAGCGTAAATATATATTGATTGATATTGTTCCTGAATGAGTGAGCGTTCATGTGCAAAGGATTAGCATATCAATTGTTAATATTTATCAACTCTGTAGGGTCTTCTCAGCTGCCCTTTATGACCCTTTGTTTAACAGGCCGCCATGCCTGTTTAGCCCACTAGGGCACATTACTCTACCAATTCTTTGTGACGATAATTACTGTTTGTATACTTTCTGTGAATTACTTAGTTTAGTAAATAAATGATTTTAAGACAATTGATGTATGGATGACTCTTAGTAAAGGCTGGGTTCGTGCAGATAACAACAATTTACAACGTTTGGAATGAGACTGACGAGGTAAAATACATCATTTAAACCAGAAGATAATCGGTCAGATACTATAATATAATGTATAATGTTATAATATAGGAAAGTTATATTAGGAAAATTATAACTTTGTAATCTGAATATTTTCCTTGGTGCCCCGATCTCCTAGTTAATTACAGTTAAACGATTAATCAGTTTAATCGCGTAATAATAATTACAGGGAGTTAATTGATAAACACGTCTTCAGTTTAATGGTGCCCAAAGACACGACAGCTTCATCACCTCTGGGTGTGATAGGGTGGTGCACAATTGGCCCAGCATTGTCTGGATTTGGCCGGTGGAGGCAGTCATTGTAAATAAGAATTTGTTCTTAACTTGCCTAATTAAAATATTTATACATTTAAACAATAAGACCTGAGGGGTGTGGTATATGGCCAACATACCACCGCTTTGGGTTGTTCTTATGCGCAACGTGGAGTCTTAGCCGTGCTATATTGGCCATATACCACTAACCCCCAAGGTGACTTATTGCTATTATAAACTGGTTACCAACACATTAAGGCAAGGAACCACACATCTACATTTAAAATGTTGCTTTAATAAATAACTTAATGATAAATACATTCCACCACAAAAAGTAGACTTGCTAAACTGGTTGTTATGCAACAATCACAGGCTAGCTAGCAAACCAAGCATTATCGCCACTTCTAGAGTGACTAAAACATGCCAATTATTTATTCATGTTGATCTCAATGTTGCTATTTATTGTGCATGAATGAACAAATTGTCCCATGTTATCATTGTTGGCTCCATGCTGCTGGAAATGGATGCCGTTCTTTTAACTGGGCGAGCTGCTGCTGTGTTGTCAGAGAGAATAGTGCTCCACCGCTTCCAGGTTTGGCCTGCAGTAACTTTGAAGAGAGGTTTAGAATCTGTGTCCTCTGACAGACAGTATTTGTCGTGGCTCTATTTGGCGTGCCTCTATTTGGCGTGCCTCTATTTGGCGTGCCTCTATTTGGCGTGCCTCTGTCACCCGACAGTTTCTGGATCATGGTGGTTGGAAGGTAGGTGGTTTGTGTAAATCTGTGACAGGAGAAGTATTTTGCAGATCTTTGGCAGCATTTTTGCGAGGGCGTTCACTCCCATTGGCTCTTTTGTGTACCTGAAACATAAGCCAAAATAACGTTAACCAATAGTTAGGCCTACATAGCTACTGGTTATATTGTCAGCGTACATTAGAATGATTTAGCTAGCTAATGTAGCCATTCACTGGTGGGCAGCTTTGTCGCGCCCCTCTTCCCTCAACTTTTTAATTATGCCGACAGACACATTGTTTCTCGTTGGGAATTCGGTGTCCTTCTGTACGCTCCATGTCAAACTGAGAGGGGGGTCATTGATATGTCAGTTCAAACCAGCTCTGAGTCCAGCGTAGCTGCTAATCCCATATTGTCACGAGTGTGTGTAGGAACGGACCAAAGCGCAGCGTGGGTATCGTTCCACATATTTACATTTTAATGTGAAACTATGCAAGACATACAATAAACCATAAACAAAACAACAAACCGTGATGAAGAGATGCTACATGCACTAACTAAAAAATAATCTCCCACAAACACAGGTGGGAAAAACAACTCCTTAAATATGATCCCTAATTAGAGACAACGATGACCAGCTGCCTCTAATTGGGAATCGTACCAAAACCCCAACATAGAAAAAAGGAACTAGAACATAACATAGAAAAAAACTAGATAAACCCCCTAGTCACGTCCTGACCATCTCTACCATAGAAAATAAGACCACTCTATGGTCAGGACGTGACAGTACCCCCCTCCCCAAAGGTGCGGACACCGGCCGCAAAACCTGAAACTAAAAGGGAGGGTTAGGGGGGGTGTGTAGTGTTGGTGGCGGCTCTGGTGCAGGACGAAGATCTTCTCATCCCGCAGATCCGCCAGCATAGGAGGCGGCTCTGGTGCAGGACGAAGAACCCTCTCATCCTGCCAACCCGCCAGCATCGCTGGAGGCTCTGGGCTGCCGACCGCCGCTGGAGGCTTGGGGCTGCGGACCGTCGCTGGAGGCTCGGGGCTGCGGACCGTCTCAGGAGGATCAGGACTGCGGACCGTCTCAGGAGGTTCCGGATTGCGGACCGTCTCAGGAGGTTCCGGACTGCGGACCGTCTCAGGAGGTTCCGGACTGGGGACCGTCTCAGGAGGTTCCGGACTGGGGACCGTCTCAGGAGGTTCCGGACTGCAGACCGTCTCAGGAGGTTCCAGACTGGGAACCGTCGCCGGAAGCTCTGGACTGGGAACCGTCGCCGGAAGCTCTGGATTGGGAACTGTCGCCGGAAGCTCTGGAACGGATGCGTAGGGCTGGCACAGGTGGCGCCAGACTGGTAACACACACCTCAGGGCGAGTGCGGAGAGCAGGCACAGGACGCACCGGACTGGGCAGGCGCACTGGAGGCCTAGTGCGTGGAGCCGGGACAGGTGGCACCAGACTGGTGACACGCACTTCAGGGTGAGTGCGAGGAGCAGGCACAGGACGTACCTGACTGGTGACACGCACTTCAGGGAGAGTGTGGGGAGCAGGCACAGGACGTACCTGACTGAGGACACGCACTTCAGGGAGAGTGTGGGGAGCAGGCACAGGACGTACCTGACTGAGGACACGCACTTCAGGAAGAGTGTGGGGAGCAGGCACAGGACGTACCTGACTGAGGACACGCACTTCAGGGAGAGTGTGGGGAGCAGGCACAGGACGTACCTGACTGAGGACACGCACTTCAGGGAGAGTGTGGGGAGCAGGCACAGGACGTACCTGACTGAGGACACGCACTTCAGGAAGAGTGCGAGGAGGAGGCACAGGATAAACTGGACCGTGGAGGCACTCTGGAGGTCTGGAGCTTAGAGCTGGCACAACCCGTCCTGGCTGAATGCTCCCTTTAGCCCGGCAAGTGTGGGGTGCTGGCACAGGACGCACTGGGCTGTGGAGACGCACTGGCGATACGGTGCGCATCACTGCATAACACGGTGCCTGTCTGGTCACGCGCTCCTTAAAGCGAGTGCATGGAGGAGACACTGGACGTACCGGACTGGGGAGGCGCACTGAAGGCCAGATGCGTGAAACTGGTGCATATCACACCGGACTGGTGTCACGCTCCTCAGCACGCCCGCTCTCAATGCCAACACCTCTCTCCGGAATCTTGCGTCGAGTTCCTCACTCGTCTCCCTGACTGGCTCTGGTTCACCCCTCGGCTCCCCACAGTAAGCACAAGGGGTTGGCTCAGGTCCCAAACCTGACTCCATCAAACTCCCCGTGTGCCCCCCCCCCCCCCCCCATTTATTTTTGGAGCTGCCTCTCAGGCTTCCATTGTTGGTATAGTTCCTCGTATCGTCTCCGTTCTGCTCTTGCTGCCTCTATCTCCTTTAGATAAACCCCCTAGTCACGTCCTGACCATCTCTACCATAGAAAATAAGACCACTCTATGGTCAAGACGTGACACATATTCTTCGGCATTCATGTTTCTCACTGAACCATACAAGTCCCGAAGAATGAAGTCCAGCTCCGTTTGTGTTGTATTCCCAAACTCACAATGCGTCCCTTTTTCTGCACACCTGTCAGTGAAGCAGGTAAGTGCCCACTTTGTTTGTTCACAATGTTCTTTTCGTTTTGGTTTCTCTCAAGTTAATATACATGCTTATTTTGTACATCGGCATGTCAAACTACTGTTGATGTAGCCCTTTTATCGAGGTGAAAAGGCAAAACATCATAGTCATGGTATATGGGCTCACATACACACGGCTAAATGCTGTTTTAGCCAATCTGTATCCAGTATCCAAACTACCCGGTATTGCTATTATAAACTGGTTACCAATGTACGCACAACAGGAAACAGAGTTTCAGCCAATCAGCATCCTGGACCAAAACGTTTATAATATAGTTTATAACAGAAACAACCAAGTAAATACAGCAGAGGTTAAGGGGCGAAAGAGAGAGAGAAGAGCGAGGAGAGAGGAAAGAGAGGAGAGAGAAGGGAGAGAGGAAAGAGAGGAGAGAGAGGGGAGAGAGGAAAGAGAGGAGAGAGAGGGGAGAGAGGAAAGAGAGGAGAGAGAGGGGAGAGAGGAAAGAGAGGAGAGAGAAGGGAGAGAGGAAAGAGAGGAGAGAGAGGGGAGAGAGGAAAGAGAGGAGAGAGAAGGGAGAGAGGAAAGAGAGGAGAGAGAGGGGAGAGAGTGAGAGGAGACAGAGGGGAGAGAGTGAGAGGAGACAGAGGGGAGAGAGTGAGAGGAGACAGAGGGGAGAGAGTGAGAGGAGAGAGAGAAAAGAGGAGCGTGAGGAGAGCGGGGAGAGAGAGAGAAAGAAAGAGAGAGAGAAAGAGGAGAGAAAGTAGAGAGAGAGGAGAGAGAGAGGAAAGAGAGAAATACGAGAGGAGAGAAGAGAGAGAGGGGAGAGAGAGTAGAGTGAGAGAGAGGTGAGAGAAAGAGAGAGAGAGAGCGAGGAGAGTGAGGATAGAGGAGAGAAAGGAGGGAGAGAGAGAGGAAAGAGAGGAGAGAGAAGGGAGAGAGGAAAGAGAGGAGACAGAGGGGAGAGAGGAAAGAGAGGAGACAGAGGGGAGAGAGTGAGAGGAGCGTGAGGAGAGCGGGGAGAGAGAGAGAAAGAAAGAGAGAGAGAAAGAGGAGAGAAAGTAGAGAGAGGAGAGAGAGAGGAAAGAGAGAAATACGAGAGGAGAGAAGAGAGAGAGGGGAGAGAGAGTAGAGTGAGAGAGAGGTGAGAGAAAGAGAGAGAGAGAGCGAGGAGAGTGAGGATAGAGGAGAGAAAGGAGGGAGAGAGAGAGGAAAGAGAGGAGAGAGAAGGGAGAGAGGAAAGAGAGGAGACAGAGGGGAGAGAGGAAAGAGAGGAGACAGAGGGGAGAGAGTGAGAGGAGCGTGAGGAGAGCGGGGAGAGAGAGAGAAAGAAAGAGAGAGAGAAAGAGGAGAGAAAGTAGAGAGAGAGGAGAGAGAGAGGAAAGAGAGAAATACGAGAGGAGAGAAGAGAGAGAGGGGAGAGAGAGTAGAGTGAGAGAGAGGTGAGAGAAAGAGAGAGAGAGAGCGAGGAGAGTGAGGATAGAGGAGAGAAAGGAGGGAGAGAGAGAGGAAAGAGAGGAAAGAGAAGAGATAGAGAGAGAGAGGAAAGAGAGGAGATAGAGGAGAGAGAGGAAGAGCAGATTGAATGTTGAAAGGAAGGCCTCCCTAATCATCTTGAGATCAACTTAGCCCTAGTCCATGTCTATTGTGAGTCACAGGAGAATTCTCATCAGCACGTCTCTCTCTCTCTGTGTGTGTGTGTGTGTGTGTGTGTGTGTGTGTGTGTGAGAGAGAGAGAGAGACACCGAGCGGCAGCCTCTCATAAGTTGAACACAAATTATTGAAGGCAGCAGGAGCAGCAATAGCAGTCTGGATGTGAGCTCAGAGAGCTGCAGTCTGAATAGCTCGCGTCCTTGGGATGAGAATGCCAGAAAGGAGAGAGAGCTAACGGCACTGTGTATGGTGGGGGGGGGGGGGGGGGGGGGGGGGGGGGGGGGTGTGACAGAGAGAAAAAGTGACAGAGACACACAGCACCACAGACAGGTGCTAGGCTGGTAGGCAGAGGTCGAGTATCTGCTAGTTAATTAGTTCTGGAGCATCCATCCATCTATCCAGCCATCCATCCATCCATCTAGCCATCCATCTATCTATCTATCATCCATCCATCCATCCATCCATCCATCTATCCATCTATCCATCTATCTATCCATCTATCCATCTATCTATCATCTATCCAGCCATCCATCCATCTATCCAGCCATCTAGCCATTCATCTATCTATCCATCATCTATCCAGCCATCCATCCATCCATCCATCTATCTATCTATCCATCCATCTATCCAGCCATCTAGCCATCCATCTATCTAGCCATCCATCTATCCAGCCATCCATCCATCTATCCAGCCATCCATCTATCTATCCATCATCTATCCAGCCATCTATCTATCTAGCCATCTATCTATCATCCATCTATCGATCCATCATCTATCCAGCCATCCATCCATCCATCCATCTATCTTTTTATCCATCTAGCCATCCATCTAGCCATCCATCTAGCCATCCATCTAGCCATCCATCTAGCCATCCATCTATCTAGCCATCCATCTATCTATCTTTTCATCCATCCATCCCGCCATCCATCCATCTATCTTTTCATCTATCTAGCCATCCATCAATCTATCTATCCATCATCCATCTATCCAGCCATCCATCTATCTTTTCATCCATCCATCCAGCCATCCATCCATCTATCTATTCATCCATTCAGGTTCAACCACCCTGGTCAGGTCTGGTCTGGTCTCAACACATGACTTCTCTTCTGACTCATCTCCTTACTTCTCCTCTATCTCCTCCTTCCCTTCATCATCCACTCTTCCTCCTCCTCCACTCTTTCCATTTTTATCACAGACACAGACACAGAGTGAAAATAAATATTTGCTGGATATGGGCTTTGAGGGGAACTTGAGTGACCTTGATGTAAGATGGGAACACAATGCCAGTGAAACATAAATTCTTCAAGTTATGTTCACTCCCTCTCTCTCCATTTCCCTCTCCATCCCTCCCTATAGCCTCCACCTCTACCTTTCTCTCTCCTTCCCGTATTCTCCATCTCCCTCTCAATCTGACATTCTCTCTCTCTATTATTTCTCTCTTCCTCTCTCCCCCCATTTCTGCTTCTCCTCCCTTACACAAGGTAGCTAGTCATTTACATTTCCTTTGCAGCATTTACCCACCATGTTGAGTCTATGACTGGAGATGCTTGTCACAAGGACACACACACAGAGAAACACAAAGACACACACACACATATAAGGAAACACACCTCTCACTGCTGTGCTAATGAGGGTGTTATTATTTAGGCAGGACACACACACACACACACACTCCTTCAGTGAGGGACATCTGCAACTGACAAAGGCAGCAAGGCCGTGACACCAGACTTAATGGCTAAACATGAACAGACAGAATGCTTCTCTCTCACATTCATTAGTACTGAATAGAATGAGTCCCAACTCTTTTTATTGTCGTATTCTGCATGACATTGTATTTCCATCAGGTTGTCAATCACCTCCTCAGCACTCAAACAAACCCACTTACCTACACCTATACACACACACACATGCACACACACACGCAAGTACACACACACACGCAAGTACACACACACACACACACACACACACACACACGTTGTTGTGGTTGGCATGTCGGGGGTTAACCCTAAAAGGCCCAGACAGACAGATGTCTCACTCTGCTGGCTTCAGAAGGAAAGTTAAAGCAAATAGGGCATGTCATTTGATTTAGATTGAATGCTTCCAAGTCAGGAGTCAGGGATCAGGGCTAGACTGCTGGGTAGTGGGAGAGCAGCTGACAGGCATGTAACTAACCATGACGGATGAGAAGTCAATGGACTGCCTACCTAGACTGACAGAGAGTGTGTGTGTGTGTGTGTGTGTGTGTGTGTGTGTGTGTGTGTGTGTGTGTGTGTACAGTTGAAGTCGGAAGTTTACATACACCTTAGCCAAATAGATTTAAACTCAGTTTTTCATAATTCCTGACATTTAATCCTAGTAAAAATTCCCTGTTTTAGGTCAGTTAGGATCACCACTTTATTTTAAGAATGTGAAATGTCAGAATAATAGTAGAGAAAATGATTTGTTTCAGCTTTTATTTCTTTCATCACATTCTCAGTGGGTCAGAAGTTTACATACACTCAATTAGTATTTGGTAGCATTGCCTTCAAATTGCTTAACTTGGGTCAAACGTTTCAGGTAGCCTTCCACAAGCTTCCCACAATAAGTTGGGTGAGTTTTGGCCCATTCCTCCTGACAGAGCTGGTGTAACAGAGTCAGGTTTGTAGGCCTCCTTGCTCGCACATGCTTTTTCAGTTCTTCCCACAAATTTTCTATAGGATTGAGGTCAGGGCTTTGTGATGGCCACTTTAATACCTTGACTTTGTTGTCCTTAAGCCATTTTGCCACAACTTTGGAAGTTTGCTTTGGGTCATTGTCCATTTGGAAGACTCATTTGCCACCAAGCTTTAACTTCCTGACTGATGTTTTGAGATGTTGCTTCAATATATCCACATAATGTTCCTTCCTCATGATGCCATCAATTTTGTGAAGTGCACCAGTCCCTCCTGCAGCAAAGCACCCCCACAACATGATCCTGCCACCGCTGTGCTTCACGGTTGGGATGGTGTTCTTTCGCTTGCAAGCCTTCCTCTTTATCCCCCAAACATAACGATGGTCATTACGGCCAAACAGTTCTATTTTTGTTTCATCAGACCAGAGGACATTTCTCAAAAAAGTACAATCTTTGTCCCCATGTGCAGTTGCAAACCGTAGTTTGGCTTTTCTATGGTGGTTTTGGAGCAGTGGCTTCTTCCTTGCTGAGCGGCTTTTCAGGTTATGTCGTTATAGGACTCGTTTTACTGTGGATATAGATACTTTTGTACCGGTTTCCTCCAGCATCTCCACAAGGTCCTTTGCAGTTGTTCTTGGATTGATTTGCACTTTCGCACCAAAGTATGTTCATCTCTAGGAGACAGAACGTGTCTCCTTCCTGAGCGATATGACGGCTGTGTGGACCAATGGTGTTCATACTTGCGTACTATTGTTTGTACAGATGAACGTGGTACCTTCAGGCGTTTGGAAACTGCTCACAAGGATGAACCAGACTTCTGGAGGTTTACAATGTTTTTGAAGTCTTGGCTAATTTCTTTTGATTTTCCCATGATGTCAAGCAAAGAGGCACTGAGTTTGAAGGTAGGCCTTGAAATACATCCACAGGTACACCTTCAATTGACGGAAATTATGTCAATTAGCCTATCAGAAGCTTCTTTCTGGAATTTTCCAAGCTATTTAAAGGCACAGTCAACTTAGTGTATGTAAACTTATGACCCACTGGAATTGTGATATAGTGAATTTTAAGTGAAATAATCTGTCTGTAAACAATTGTTGTAGAAATTACTTGTGTCATGCACAAAGTAGTTGTCCTAACAGACTTGTCAAAACTATAGTTTGTTTACAAGAAATTTGTGGAGTGGTTGAAAATGAGCTTTAATGACTCCAACCTAAGTGTATGTAAACTTTCGACTTCAACTGTATCTACTGAATTCCCACCAATATGTCCAAAAAACTACTAGGCTACATGTATACTATTGATTCACTAACATCATTTCCCTTTCTCTGCAGCTTTCTTAAATGAAGCAGTCTGGTAAGTACCTATTCTGAGACAAGGACAAAAGACAAAGGAGAGTTTTGGAGACTCCACTGAGAAATGGGTTGGGGGTACTGATGGGGATGGGGGGGCAGAGATGAGCTATTCCAAGAGACAGAACGAGAGAGAGAGCAGAGGAGAGGAGAGAAGACAGGAGAGGCGAGGGGTTTTGCCTATTGTGCTTCCACCTCTGCGCACCCAGGGAGAAATTAACAGGGGGAATTAGAGGAGCAATTACAAGTTTTAATTGGATCAGTTCTTCTGGTGTTGTCACAGCTGCATCCAGAATAACACATTGAAACCTCTCCTCAGACAGTATGTCTACTTCTCCACACCCGACTGTGTTATTAATTTCTCTCATTTGCGTCCACCCTCTTTTACTCTGACACCTGAGCCACGGAGTGTGAGTTGCTGTCAGCTACTGCACAGAGTACACACACTCTCTCTCTCTCTCTCTCTCTCTCTCTCTTCTCTTACCTCTCTCTCTCTCTCTCTCTCTCTTCTCTTACCTCTCTCTCTCTCTTCTCTTACCTCTCTCTCTCTCTTCTCTTACCTCTCTCTCTCTCTGTCTCTCTCTCTCTCTTCTCTTACCTCTCTCTCTCTCTCTCTTCTCTTACCTCTCTCTCTCTCTTCTCTTACCTCTCTCTCTCTTCTCTTACCTCTCTCTCTCTCTCTCTCTCTCTCTGTCTCTCTCTCTCTCTCTCTCACACACACACACACACACTCACATACTCACATCCTCACAGTGTGTGTATATCTCTCACAGTTTCGCTCTCTATTAATTGGGTTTCTTTCATGGGAAACATATGTTTACATTTCCTAAGCAAGTGAAATAAACTAAAATGAGATAATTAGAATTTAACAGTAAACATTGCATGCAAAAAGGTTACAAAAAGATGAAGACATTTCAAGTGTTATATTATCTATTATCGTTGTTTTAGCAATGTGCAAATAGTTGTAGTATGAATCGCGGGGAAAGATAAATAGACAGATAAATATTGATGGTATTTACAATGTTGTTTGTATCTCTCTATATACTCTGAACAAATATAAACACAACATATAAAGTCTTTCTTCCATGTTTCATAGGCTGAAATAAAAGATCCCAGATATTTTCCATACACACAAAAAGCTCATTTATCTCAAAAGTTGTGCAGAACCGTAGACCACGTGTCACCACGCCAGGCAAAGACCACATCCGGCGTATATGGCATTGTTTGGGAAAGCGGTTTGCTGATGTCAACGTTGTGAACAGAGTGCCCCATGGTAGAGGTGGGGTGATGGTATGGGCAGGTTTGCTGATGTCAGCGTAGTGAACAGAGTGCCCCATGGTAGAGGTGGGGTGATGGTATGGGCAGGTTTGCTGATGTCAGCGTAGTGAACAGAGTGCCCCATGGTAGAGGTGGGGTGTGATGGTATGGGCAGGTTTGCTGATGTCAGCGTTGTGAACAGAGTGCCCCATGGTAGAGGTGGGGTGATGGTATGGGCAGGTTTGCTGATGTCAGCGTAGTGAACAGAGTGCCCCATGGTAGAGGTGGGGTGATGGTATGGGCCCCATGGTAGAGGTGGGGTGATGGTATGGGCCCCATGGTAGAGGTGGGGTGATGGTATGGGCCCCATGGTAGAGGTGGGGTGATGGTATGGGCCCCATGGTAGAGGTGGGGTGATGGTATGGGCCCCATGGTAGAGGTGGGGTGATGGTATGGGCCCCATGGTAGAGGTGGGGTGATGGTATGGGCCCCATGGTAGAGGTGGGGTGATGGTATGGGCCCCATGGTAGAGGTGGGGTGATGGTATGGGCCCATGGTAGAGGTGGGGTGATGGTATGGGCCCCATGGTAGAGGTGGGGTGATGGTATGGGCCCCATGGTAGAGGTGGGGTGATGGTATGGGCCCCATGGTAGAGGTGGGGTGATGGTATGGGCCCCATGGTAGAGGTGGGGTGATGGTATGGGCCCCATGGTAGAGGTGGGGTGATGGTATGGGCCCATGGTAGAGGTGGGGTGATGGTATGGGCCCCATGGTAGAGGTGGGGTGATGGTATGGGCCCCATGGTAGAGGTGGGGTGATGGTATGGGCCCCATGGTAGAGGTGGGGTGATGGTATGGGCCCCATGGTGGAGGTGGGGTGATGGTATGGGCCCCATGGTGGAGGTGGGGTGATGGTATGGGCCCCATGGTAGAGGTGGGGTGATGGTATGGGCCCCATGGTAGAGGTGGGGTGATGGTATGGGCCCCATGGTAGAGGTGGGGTGATGGTATGGGCCCCATGGTAGAGGTGGGGTGATGGTATGGGCCCCATGGTAGAGGTGGGGTGATGGTATGGGCCCCATGGTAGAGGTGGGGTGATGGTATGGGCCCCATGGTAGAGGTGGGGTGATGGTATGGGCCCCATGGTAGAGGTGGGGTGATGGTATGGGCCCCATGGTAGAGGTGGGGTGATGGTATGGGCAGGCATAAGCTATGGACACCGAACACAATTGTATTTTATAAGTGCGACTCGTTTCAGGAAACTAGGCGTATGTCGCAGGTCACTACTTCACAGGAGAGACATTTTTTTAAATCAAAATACGTTTTTTTAGCAGAAATGCCATCTGGAACATGTGAACTTCCATGTGCCTTAATAACAGACTTGTATGCCATCTGTTAATACAAATACAATTGTTAAATTATGAGCCTAGTTGGTTTAGCCACAGAGAAAGGGAGCAACCTTCACGCTAGCCATGATTGGCTGAGATAAAGAAATATATAATAATGAGTGGGCTGGACATGCTGAGAGATGAGTTTGGATTGGTCTGCCATATAGCACGCTTCTATTTGAGCTGGTCAGTATGTCTAGGTAATCCTGTCTAACGCTGTTTTCATTGTTTTTTATCACGTAATAGAACTGCATCTGGAGGACCGAGTTTTGAAATCAGTGGAATTAGAGTATGATAGCTAAGGAGATGGAGAAAACACCCTTTTCTGGATTACATCTTCAAAGTAAGGACAACCATGGCATCCGTGACAGGGAGAAGCATCCATCTATGATGTATAGGGAGGGGTAAGATAGTCTAGTTACATTTTCAGATATTACACCTTTCTAATTTTGACAAAGTCATTTTCATTTCAAGTTAAATTGTACTGTTAGCTAACGTTAGCGTGTATGATCTTATTATTCCTATCTCAGATCCATTTGCTTTGCTAGTTATAGCCTAATGTTAGCTAGCTAACATTGAACCTGGTTGTTTAGCTACCTGCAGATTCATGCAGGGTAGTAACGTCATGATTTGGGATTATGGTTCCTTGTTTAGCTAGCTAGCTACATGTCTTAGAAAAAGACTCCACTATGCAAGTAACCATTTCAATAGATTGTCACTGCAACAACTGTTGATAGATTCAGCTAGTAAATTCGCTCTGGCTGTCTATTCCGATTTCAGAGCACTCTCGTCTGAGTGTGCCAGAGTGCAGAATAAATTACGAATTTACAAACGCTCAACACCCGTTGAATATGGCAGGTGTCAATAAACGGAAAAGCTTAAATTGCTGCCAGCAGCACAGTTGCAGTCACCAACGCTCTGAATAACATAAAAACAGCTTAACCAGCTCTGCTAGGGCGAGTAAAATGGTCAGTGAGCTGTTCTTTCATTTGTGTCCAAAAGTAACTAGCAAGCTAGCCAACGTTAGCCAGTTAGCTTGGGTGCTTGACTGTTGTTGTTAGCACAGAGTGCTCGGATCAACCCTTAAATAGATGGGTGGAGCTAAATTAAGAGGATGTGATCGAATGGGTGTAGACAAAGAAGAGCTCTCCAGTAGGTACCAAAATATTCAAAGGCCATTTTCTCAAAAGTGAGGTAACAAGTTAATCAACTTTCAAAGCAGAATTACTTTCCCATTGTTCTTCAAATGCAGTGTATGATATACCATTTTGTAGCTCTGTGTCTCTGCTTTTATCCAATGTAAAAAACACCATTTAAAATGTTGCTACATAAGACCAAATATAAGAGGTCGGTCACAAATGGCCATTTGAATGCACAGAGATTCTGTTACGAGATCCTGCCTGTTCACCCCACTATCATCGAGAAGGCGAGGTCAGTACAGGTGCATCAAAGCTGGGACCGAGAGACTGAAAAACAGCTTCTATCTCAAGGCCATCAGACTGCTAAACAGCCATCACTAACATAGAGGCTGCTGCCAACAAACAGACTCAAATCTCTGGCCATTTAAATAAACAGAATTAATAAAGGTTAAATAACACCACTTTAATAATGTTTACATAGAGGTATCACTAGTCACTTTAAATAACAGCACTTTAATAATGTTTACATAGAGGTATCACTAGTCACTTTAAATAACACCACTTTAATAATGTTTACATAGAGGTATCACTAGTCACTTTAAATAACACCACTTTAATAATGTTTACATAGAGGTATCACTAGTCACTTTAAATAACACCACTTTAATAATGTTTACATAGAGTTATCACTAGTCACTTTAAATAACACCACTTTAATAATGTTTACAATAGAGTTATCACTAGTCACTTTAAATAACACCACTTTAATAATGTTTACATAGAGGTATCACTAGTCACTTTAAATAACATCACTTTAATAATGTTTACATATCCTACATTACTCATCTCATATATACTGTATTCTACACCATCTACTGCATCTTGCCTATGCCGTTCGGCCATCGCTCATCCATATATTTACATGTACATATTCTTATTCATCCCTACATTTGTGTGTATAAGGTAGTTGTTGTGAATTTGTTAGATTACTTGTTAGATATTACTGCACTGTCGGAACTAGAAGCACAAGCATTTCGCTACACTCGCAATAACAGCTGCTAACCATGTGTATGTGACCAATAACATTTGATTTGATTTGATATGCGAAGGATATGCATCGCGCTGCATGAGGCAAATGGTGGTCATACAAGATATAAACTGTAACTCAGCAAAATCTTTGAAATTGTTGCATTTATTTAACCTGTTTGGGATAGGGGGCAGTATTTTCACGGCCGGATAAAAAACGTACCCGATTTAATCTGGTTATTACTCCTGCCCAGAAACTAGAATATGCATATAATTAGTAGATTTGGATAGAAAACACTCTAACATTTCTAAAACTGTTTGAATGGTGTCTGTGAGTATAACAGAACTCATATGGCAGGCCAAAACCTGAGAAGATTCCATACAGGAAGTGCCCTGTCTGACAATTTCTTGTCCCTCTAGGGCATCTCTATCAAAAATACAGCATCTCTGCTGTAACATGACATTTTCTAAGGCTTTCATTGGCTCTAGGAAGGCGCCAGAAAGTGGAATGAGAGCTCTGCAGTCTCTGGGCGAAAAACAGCAGGGGTTTTTGTGAGTGGTCCTTCTGGGAACAATGACACTGAGGCGCGCATGCACGAGACAACTACATTTTTTACTTTCAGTGTTTGAACAAATACAACGTCGCGCGGTTGGAATATTATCGCTATTTTACGAGAAAAATCGCTAAAATAAATTTTTATAACAGCGTTTGACATGCTTCGAAGTACGGTAATGGAATATTTTGATTTTTTTTGTCACGAAACGCGCCGGCGCGTCACCCTTCGGATAGTGAACTCGAACGCACGAACAAAACAGAGCTATTTGGATATAACTATGGATTATTTCGAACCAAAACAACATTTGTGGATGAAGTAGAAGTCCTGGGAGTGCATTCTGACGAAGAACAGCAAAGGTAATCCAATTTTTCTTTTAGTAAATCTGAGTTTGGTGAGTGCCAAACTTGGTGGGTGTCAAAATAGCTAGCCCGTGATGGCGAGCTATCTACTCAGAATATTGCAAAATGTGCTTTTGCCGAAAAGCTATTTAAAAATCGGACACCGCGATTGCATAAAGGAGTTCTGTATCTATAATTCTTAAAATAATTGTTATGTTTTTCGTGAACGTTTATCGTGAGTAATTTAGTAAATTCACCGGAAGTTTGCGGTGGGTATGCTAGTTCTGAACAAAACATGCTAATGTAAAAAGCTGTTTTTTGATATAAATATGAACTTGATTGAACAAAACATGCATGTATTGTATAACATAATGTCCTAGGAGTGTCATCTGATGAAGATCATCAAAGGTTAGTGCTGCATTTAGCTGTGGTGTTGGTTTTTGTGACATTATATGCTAGCTTGAAAAATGGGTGTCTGATTATTTCTGGCTGGGTACTCTGCTGACATAATCTAATGTTTTGCTTTCGTTGTAAAGCCTTTTTGAAATCGGACAGTGTGGTTAGATTAACGAGAGTCTTGTCTTTAAAATGGTGTAAAATAGTCATATGTTTGAGAAATTGAAGTAATAGCATTTCTAAGGTATTTGAATATCGCGCCACGGGATTCCACTGGCTGTTGAGTAGGTGGGACGATTTCGTCCCACATACCCTAGAGAGGATAAAGGAGAGTCTTGTCTTTCAAATGGTGTAAAATAGTGATATGTTTGAGAAATTGAAATTATAGCATTTTCAAGGTTTTTCGTATTTCGCGTCAGGCGCTACCATTGGATATTGGTGAGGCGTTCCGCTAGCGGAACATCTGTCCATAAGAGGCTTTAACTTGGCAAGTCAGTTAAGAAGGAATTCTTATTTACAATGACGGCCTAAGAACAGTGGGTTAACTGCCTTGTTCAGAGGCAGAACGACAGATTTTTACCTTGTCAGCTCGGGGATTCAATCTAGCAACATTTCAGTTACTGGCTCAACGCTCTAACCACTAGGCTACCTGCCTCCCCAGTCATATTGTTTTTCAGTCTATATCAATTCAATTCATATATCTCAGTCTCTCTCTGGCTGTTTTTACACAGGCAGCCCAATTCTGATCTTTTGACCTATCACATTAGATATTTTTTCAGAGCTGATTTTTCAGAGCTGATCAGATTGGTAAAAAAAACAACATCAGAATTAGGCTGCCTGTCTAAAGCAGCCTCTGTTTCTGTGTCTGTACCAGCCCTTCTGTGCATTTTGTTGTTTAAATTTGGTTTGCAGTGATCTGTAAGATATTGTGTGCCATATTTTATACTTTTCCATTAATATTCTATGGGTTGCTGTATTTCTCTCTCTAGCGTTTCCTACTTTATTTATTGTAGACTCCTCCCCCTTGACTGGTCTCCTTGGAGACGGGAGTTGGTCCAGGTCTTCCACACATGGGCATGACTGACTAACGAGCTACCTGAGCCCATTTTACTGGAGCTCGCAGCTCACTGCTGCTGGAGGAGGAAGGCCACATCGAATTGTAATGGACGCAACCGGCACACCCAGCTGCCGAAGACTAATGATGGGAAACCGAGGCTTTCTGAAGGCTTTGGAGCTTTCACCAAATTGCGCTGAAAAGTGGTTCATTAGTCAGAGCTTCATTATAGGGTCAAAATGCACATTAGTGACATCTGCTGGTCTGCGATGAATAGCAGCGTCTGATGATCAATGTTTTTTTTCTCCACTATTTTCATAAACTCTGTGGCACAGCGGTAAGTCATTTAACTTCAGTAGCCTACAATCAGTTGGAATACTAGGTCCTCATCTTACATCATGCTTCCCTTTATTTTTCAAGAACTGAATCTATTTCATTATTTAGGATGCTTAAGACAGGAGCTTGTACTATACTATATCCAATTTAAATTGAACAACATTGGGCAGAAAGGGTGGTTTCACATAAAACAATTTTCAAACTAGTGTGTCTTGAACAGGATTCGACCTCCCCTACATCCCGAAATGTTTTCTTCTCTACCTGCTAAATTACCAGTCAGACGAAACTACATGTACAAAATCATTACTATATTTGTAAAGTAGAGGTCTGTGTCCCACGGCAAAATCAGTGGGATCTAGCATTTTTCTACACATGGTTTGAATAAGCATGTGATCATACGAAGCTTTGGATGTCAATGACGAAGACATACTTCTGATAAAGCGATACAAACACCAACAAACTGCTTCGATGTAAACTGTTTTCGAGTTCAACACATGCTCCGGTATCAAACGGAACATCACTACCGATGACCTTGCAACCAGAGGGGGACCATACATGTAAGTGTGGTCGACTACGTCTGGTCAGAATGGCACCCTTCCTCTCGCCCTTCTGTCGCCTAAACTGGACCGGACCATGGGCTGGGTGCCACAGACGCTTGATGACAACGGACTACCGACAAACGTACCAACGGCAGATGAGAAACTGACGGGTTGTGGTGGTGGCCATCTTAACTACCCTCCAGCAACAAGGAATATTTCTGGGACTGAACGTCTGGTTGGCGTGAATGCCGTGAACCCAAGATTGTTTTATTAAACGTTCTAAACATTTATGACCGTGTCTGTGGTGGCCTGATATCTCAATGTGTTTTTCACATCTTTCGCTTTCCTGTATCTTATCTCGTTCTATAACTCACCCACTAGCTCTTCTCTCTCTCTCTCATCTGCCCTCCTCTCACCCCACCTCCATCACCTCTCGTCCCTCGCTCTGGCCTCTTTCTTTCTCATCTGCTCTCACCTCTCGTCCCTCCATCTGGCCTCTTTCTTTCTCATCTGCTCTCACCTCTCGTCCCTCGCTCTGGCCTCTTTCTTTCTCATCTGCTCTCACCTCTCGTCCCTCCATCTGGCCTCTTTCTTTCTCATCTGCTCTCACCTCTCGTCCCTCGCTCTGGCCTCTTTCTTTCTCATCTGCTCTCACCTCTCGTCCCTCCATCTGGCCTCTTTCTTTCTCATCTGCTCTAAACCTCTCGTCCCTCCCTCTGGCCTCTTTCTATTCTCATCTGCTCTCACCCTCTCGTCCCTCGCTCTGGCCTCTTTCTTTCTCATCCTGCTCGCACCTCTCGCCTCGCTCTGGCTTCTTTCTTTCTCATCTGCTCTCAACCTCTCGTCCCCTCGCTCTGGGCTTCTTTCTTTCTCATCTGCTCTCACCTCTCGTCCCTCGCTCTGGCCTCTTTCTTTCTCATCTGCTCTCACCCCTCGTCCCTCGCTCTGGCTTCTTTCTTTCTCATCTGCTCTCACCTCTCGTCCCTCGCTCTGGCTTCTTTCTTTCTCATCTGCTCTCACCTCTCGTCCCTCGCTCTGGCTTCTTTCTTTCTCATCTACTCTCACCTCTCGTCCCTCGCTCTGGCCTCTTTCTTTCTCATCTGCTCTCTCCTCTCGTCCCTCGCTCTGGCTTCTTTCTTTCTCATCTGCTCTCTCCTCTCGTCCCTCGCTCTGGCTTCTTTCTTTCTCATCTGCTCTCACCTCTCGTCCTTCGCTCTGGCCTCTTTCTTTCTCATCTGCTCTCACCTCTCGTCCCTCGCTCTGGCTTCTTTCTTTCTCATCTGCTCTCACCTCTCGTCCCTCGCTCTGGCTTTTTTCTTTCTCATCTGCTCTCACCTCTCGTCCCTCGCTCTGGCCTCTTTCTTTCTTATCTGCTCTCATCCCTCGCTCTGGGCTCTTTCCGTTTCTCTCTGCCCTCTTGATGTTCCCATTTTTGGTACAGGACACAGCTCGGAGATGGCATTTAGCTGGCAGGAGGGAATTATAGTAGGGAGTCATTGCTGAAAGTCTACAAATTGACATCACTGTCCTCTCCAACCATGGGCTTTCAGAATGTCCTACACTGAAATGCATAGTACAGGGGAGCTATCTTCATTTGACACTGATTCTCACAGCAGGACATTGCATTTGTGGATTATAAGTAATGAACAGTTTGTAGGGGTTGATCAATGTTTCGTTAGGGAAAATCAAGTCAAATGTAAGTGGAAAGTCCAAACTTTAGAAGCCTTTTAAAATCTTAAATTAATGTACGTTTTACGGTATTCAACATATGCAGGGAAGCAGGTTCAGAAGGTGAGTTTAATAATAAACATTAAGATAATGCAAAACAGGAGCAGCTTACTGACTGTAACCACAACCAATACCACCTGATGATAGACTGCTGAGAGCTATAGGAAGGGACAGTAATCAGGGTGGTGATGAAGTCCAGGTGTGCTTAACGATGGTTGCCAGGACTGGCGCCGTAGGGAGGGAGCAGGAGTGACAATTAATAGCCCAGGCGTTTATTAGAGATGGGCTTCTAATGCCAGGCGTCTTAATGGACACTGCTTTTGCTCATTTGCGTAGTTTAATTCCAGCATTCACTTCCAGCATTTAATCAATTTCTTCATTTCTTGCACTGTTATTTACACTGTTACGTTTGTCTTTTTTGTCTGTTTTTATGCCTCTATAAAAAATGTAATATTTGACAGAATAATTATTCTCCTCTTTGACTGTGGGTTCTGTGTGGCTCAGTTGTTAGAGCATGGCGCTTGCAATGACAAGGGCTGTGGGTTCGATTCCTGCTGGGGACACCCATACATACCAAATTGTATGCACACATGAATATAAGTGGTTTTGGATAAAAGCATCTGTTAAATGGCATAGCATTTCTGCCACTAGAGAGCAATCGGACGATTTCTAACAGTCTGTAGTCTCGAAGTTGTGGACAGTTTTTGTGCTTGCCAAATAGCTAGCAGTTCTCAGCTGTTAGCAGACAATGGCTAGCACTTTATTACTGCCGATAAAAATGGATGATTGCATTATTTTGAGTTATTACGGATTTATTTAACTGAACAAATCAAACATTAAAGTAGGTAAACAATGAATGGTAGTTTATGGTAACCTCAAACAATTCATTTATTTACCCCCACACGCGTCACTGGACTCGTCTGAAGTCTGTAGCGTGCGACCAGTTTGGGATACACACAAATATGACCACTATGGAAAGGTGAGACGGTTGTTTTGCTCTAGGAAGTCCACAAGCCTCACCAGACTCGTCTGAAGGTAGCCCGGTACCAGTTTAAAACATGAATGGAAGTATACAGTACCAGTCAAAAGTTTGGACACCTACTCATTCAAGGGTTTTTTATTTTTACTATTTTCTACATTGTAGAATAGTGAAGACATCAAAACTATGAAATTACTACATGATTCCATATGTGTTATCAAAAAAGTTAAACAAATCAAAATATATTTTAGATTCTTCGAAGTAGCCACCCTTTGCCTTGATGACAGCTTTGCACACTCTTGGCATTCTCTCAACCAGCTTCATGAGGTAGTCAACTGGAATGCATTTAAATTAACAGGTATTAGTTAATTTGTCGAATTTCTTTCCTTAATGCGTTTGAGGTAAATCAGTTGTGTTGTGACGGTGGTATACAGAAGATAGCCCTATTTGGTAAAAGACCAAGTGTCACGTCCTGACCAGTAGTTGGTCAGGACGTGGCAGGGGTGTGTTTGTTTAGTGTGTTTCGGGGTTTTTGGTTTATGTTCTATGTTTTCTATTTCTATGTGGGTTTTCTAGTTTGTCTATTTCTATGTTAGTTTTGGGAACGACCTCCAATTAGAAGCAGCTGGTTATCGTTGCTTCTAATTGGAGGCCACATTTAAGTGGGTTTATGTTCTCTTGTGTTTGTGGGTGGTTGTTCCATGTATAGTCTAGTACCTTACAGGACTGTTTTTCGTCGTGCTTTTGTTCAGTGTTCATTTCTTTAATAAATCAAGATGATTCACATCCCCGCTGCAGTTTGGTCCGATCATTACAACGCTTATGACACCAAGTTATGGCAAGAACAACTAAAGTAAGCAAAGAGAAACAACAGTCCATCATTACTCAGTCAATCTGGATAATTAAGAATTTTGAAAGTTTCTTCAAGTGCAGTCGCAAAAACCATCAAGTGCTCTGATGAAACTGGCTCTCATGAGGACCGCCACAGAAAAGGAAGACCCAGACTTACTTCTACTGCAGAGGATAAGTTCATTAGAGTTACCAGCCTCTGAAATTGCATCCCAAATTATAACGACACAGGATGAGACCCAGATGCAGATGGTTTGAGTCTCTGAACTGTATTAATATACAAGAGGCAGATTGAGGACAGGCAGAAGCTTGTAAGCCGGGTCAGAGTCAGATAGGTACAAGACGGCAGGCAGGCTCGAGGTCAGGGCAGGCAGCAATGGCCAGAACTGACAGGACTAGACAAACAGTGCGGAAAAGCACGCTGGTACAGTAGACTTGAACTGGCAAGAGACGAACAAAAAACACTGGTATAAATACACAGGGGATAAATGGGAGACATCTGGTGGGGGGAGGAGACAAGCACAAGACAGGTGAAACAGATCAGGGTGTGACACAAATGCTTCACCGAATTCAAGTAACAGATACATCTCAACATCAACTGTTCAGAGGAGACTGCGTGAATCAGGCCTTCATGGTCGAATTTCTGCAAAGAAACCACTACTAAAGGACACCTATAAGAAGAAGAAACTTGTTTGGGCCAAGAAACACGATCAATGGACGTTAGACCAGTGGAAATCTGTCCTTTGGTCTGATGAGTCCAAATTTGACATTTTTGGTTTCAACCGCCGTGTCTTTGTGAAACACAGAGTAGGTGAACGGATGATCTCCGTATGTGTGGTTCCCACCGTGAAGCATAGAGGTGTGATGGTGTGGGGGTGCTTTGCTGGTGACACAGTGATTTATTTAGAATTCAAGGCACACTTAACCAGCATGGCAACCATAGCATTCTGCAGCAATATGCCATCCCATCTGGTTTGCACTTAGTGGGACTATCATTTGTTTTTCAACAGGACAATGACCCAACACACCTCCAGGCTGTGTAAAGGCTATTTGACCAAGCAGAAGAGTGATGGACTGCTGCATCAGATGACCTGGCCTCCACTATCCACCAGCCTCAACCCAATTGAGATGGTTTGGGGTGAGTTGGACCGCAGAGGGAAGGAAAAGCAGCCAACAAGTGCTCAGCATATGTGGGAACTCATTCAAGACTGTTGGAAAGCATTCCAGGTGAAGCTGGTTGAGAGAATGCCAAGAGTGTGCAAAGCTGTCATCAAGGCAAAGGATGGCTACTTTGAAGAATCTCAAATATAAAATATGTTTTTGTTACTGCATGATTCCATATGTGTTATTTCATAGTTTTGATGTCTTCACTATTATTCTACAATGTAGAAAATAGTAAAAAATAAATAAAATAAACCCTTGAATGAGTAGATGTGTCCAAACTTTTGACTGTTACTGTATATGGAAGCAGTTATTGTGCCCCAAAAAAATGGTTAAATATGGGTAAACATTAAACCAATAACTACCTGATTTCTCAGATATAGGACCTGTTTATACATTTTTTCAGTTTATCCATGTATGAATCTGTTATTCAATGCATTTCTATGGGCTAATGGCAGTAAGGTGAAATTCATGTTTTCTCACAATTTGTTTAACAAATGGCTCCATTGTGGTTCTCCCATCTTCTCACCCCTCCCCCTCTCCTCTTCTCCCCCTCTCCCTGGTAACTGTTGCTTTATTCAATTCAAGGGGCTTTATTGGCATGGGAAACATATGTTAACATTGCCAAAGCAAGTGAGGTAGATAATATACAAAAGTGAAAAAAAAAACAATAAAAAATGAACAGTAAACATTCCACTCACAGAAGTTCCAAAAGAATAAAGACATTACAAATGTCATATTACAGTGTTGTAACGATGTACAAATGGTTAAAGTACAAAAGGGAAAATAAATAAGCATAAATATGGGTTACTGGTCGACCTTTTCTTGTGTCAACAGGTCACAAATCTTGCTGTTGTGATGGCACACTGTGGTTTTTCACACAGTAGATATGGGAGTTTGTCAAAATCGGATTTGTTTTAGAATTCTGTGTAATCTGAAGGAAATATATTTCTCTAATATGGTCATACATTTGGCAGGAGGTTAGGAAGTGCAGCTCCGTTTCCACCTCATTTTGTGGGCAGTGTGCACATAGCCTGTCTTCTCTTGAGAGCCAGGTCTGCCTATGGCGGCCTTTCTCAATAGCAAGGCTATGCTCACTGAGTCTGTACATAGTCAAAGCTTTCCTTAGGTTTGGGTCAGTCACAGTGGTCAGGTATTCTGCCACTGTGTAATCTCTGTTTAGGGCCAAATAGCAATCTAGTTTGCTCAGTTTTTTTGTTAATTCTTTCCAATGTGTCAAGTAATTATCTTTTTGTTTTCTCATGATTTGGTTGGGTCTAATTGTGTTGCTGTCCTGGGGCTCTGTGGGGTCTGTTTGTGTTTGTGAACAGAGCCCCAGGACCAGCTTGCTTAGGGGACTCTTCTCCATGTTCATCTCTCTGTAGGGAATGGCTTTGTTACCGAAGGTTTGGGAATCGCTTCCTTTTAGGTGGTTGTAGAATTTAACGGCTCTTTTCTGGATTTTGATCATTAGCGGGTATCGGCCTATTTCTGGTCTGCATGCATTATTTGGTGTTCTACGTTGTACACGGAGGATATTTTTGCAATTTGGTGTTTGTTCCATTTTGTGAATTCTTGGTCGGTGAGCGGACCCCAGACCTCACAACCATAAAGGGCAATGGATTCTATAACTGATTCAAGTATTTTTGGCCAGATCCTAATAGGTATGTTGAATTTTATGTTCCTTTTGATGGCATAGAAGGCCCTGCTTGCCTTGTCTCTCAGATCGTTCACAGCTTTGTGGAAGTTACCTGTGGTACTGATGTTTAGGCCGAGGTATGTATAGTTTTTTGTGTGCTCAAGGGCAACGGTGTCTAGATGGAATGTGTATTTGTGGTCCTGGCAACTGGACCTTTTTTGGAACACCATTATTTTTGACTTACTGAGATTTACTGTCAGGGCCCAGGTCTGACAGAATCTGGAATATCTAGGTGCTGCTGTAGGCCCTCCTTGGTTGGTGACAGAAGCACCAGATCATCAGCAGACATTTGACTTCAGATTCCAGTAGGGTGATGCCGGGGGCTGCAGACTTTTCTAGTGCCCTCGCCAGTTTGTTGATATATATGTTGAAGAAGGTGGGGCTTAAGCTGCACCCCTGTCTCACCCCACGGCCCTGTGGGAAGAAATGTGTGTGTTTGTTGCCTATTTTAACCGCACACTTGTTGTTTGTGTACATGGATTTTATAATGTCGTATGTTTTTCCCCCAACAACACTTTCCATCAATTTGTATAGCAGACCCTCATGCCAAATTGAGTTGAAGGCTTTTTTGAAATCAACAAAGCATGAGAAGACTTTGCCTTTGTTTTGGTTTGTTTGTTTGTTAATTAGGGTGTGCAGGGTGAATACGTAGTCTGTTGTACGGTAATTTCGTAAAAATTTGACATTTGCTCAGTACATTGTTTTCATGGAGGAAATGTACGAGTCTGCTGTTAATGATAATACAGAGGATTTTCCCAAGGTTGCTGTTGATTCATATCCCATGGTAGTGATTGGGGTCAAATGTGTCTCCACTTTTGTGGATTGGGGTGATCAGTCCTTGGTTCCAGATATTGCGGAAGATGCCAGAGCAAAGGATGATGTTAAAGAGTTTTAGTATAGCCAATTGGATTTTGGTGTCTGTATATTTAATAATTTCATTGAGGATACCATCAACACCACATGCCTTTTGGATTGGAGGGTTTTTATTTTGACCAGAATGTCACGACTTCCGCCGAAGTCGGTTCCTCTCCTTGTTCGTTCGGCGGGCGACGTCACCGGCCTTCTAGCCATCGCCGATCCACTTTTCATTTTCCATTTGTTTTGTCTTTGTTTTACACACCTGGTTTCAATTCCCCAATTACATGTTCATTATTTAACCCTCTGTTTTCCCCATGGTTTTTGTGCGTGATTGTTTTATGTATGTTCGGTCCGTTATTGTTGGGCTCAGTATTACGACATGTTATTGGAATATTTGAGTAAAGTTACTTGTGTTACTCATCTCTGCTGTCCTGAGCCAGACTCCTCTGCACCAGCTACATCCAGACCACTTCAAGTAGCTCATTCAATGTAATTGGAGAATCCAGTGGGTTCTGGTAGTCTTTAATAGTTGATTCTAAGATTTGTATTTGATCATATATATGTTTTTGCTGTTTGTTCTTTGTTATAGAAACAAAAAGACTGGAGAAGTGGTTTATCTATACGTCTCCATTTTGGATAGATAATTCTTTGTGTGGTTGTTTGATTAGTGTTTTACAATTTTCCCAGAAGTGGTTAGATTCTATGGATTCTTCAATTACATTGAGCTGATTTCTGACGTGCTGTTCCTTCTTTTTCCATAGTGTATTTCTGTATTGTTTTAGTGATTCACCATAGTGAAGGCGTAGACTCAGGTTTTCCGGGTCTCTATGTTTTTGGTTGGATAGGTTTCTCAATTTCTTTCTTAGATTTTTGCATTCTTCATCAAACCATTTGTCATTGTTCATTTTCTTTGGTTTTTCATTTGAGATTTTTAGATTTGATAGGGAAGCTGAGAGGTCAAATATACTGTTAAGATTTTCTACTGCCAAGTTTACACCTTCACTATTACAGTGGAACGTTTTACCCAGGAAGTTGTCTAAAAGGGATTGAATTTGTTGTTGCCTAATTGTTTTTGGTAGGTTTCCAAACTGCATTCCTTCCATCTATAGCATTTCTTAATATTACTCAGTTCCTTTGGCTTTGATGCCTCATGGTTGAGTATTGCTCTGTTCAAGTAGACTGTGATTTTGCTGTGGTCTGATAGGGGTGTCAGTGGGCTGACTGTGAACGCTCTGAGAGACTCTGGGTTGAGGTCAGTGATAAAGTAGTCTACAGTACTACTGCCAAGAGATGAGCTATAGGTGTACCTACCATAGGAGTCCCCTCGAAGCCTACCATTGACTATGTACCTACCCAGCGTGCGGCAGAGCTGCAGGAGTTGTGACCCGTTTTTGTTGGTTATTTTATCATAGTTGTGCTTAGGGGGGCATATGGGGGAGGGAATGCTGTCACCTGCAGGCAGGTGTTTGTCGCCCTGTGTGCTGAGGGGGCCAGGTTCTTGTCCGGTTCTGGCATTTAGGTCGTCAGAGGTTCGAAACAGAGAGAGCCCCCCCCCCCCCCCCCCTCCAATGTTGCTCGGCATTATCGACAGACTGATCAATGGATTAGTTATTGATTCAGGAGCGTTTGACATGGAGAGGGAGTTCAGTGCATTTCTAAGCAGGGAGGGGAGGAGAGGCCAGGAGCATATGTTGCCCCTGATAGCTTTGACTTATTTTGACATCCTGACAGGGAGAGATGGGTGTCTTGTTGGATGCTTCAGAGATCTCCTACAATGTATTACCTGGCCTAGGAACTGATGTTCCACAATGTGTGTGTGTGTGTTCCCCAGATAATGTCTGTCCTCTGATGGGGATCAGAGTGGATCAATAAGCATTCAGCTAATCCTGTTAGTGATAGCAGTGGATTTAATCAAATGGTTACACACAGAGAGAGACAGGGGAGATGGTTACACACAGAGAGAGACAGGGGAGATGGTTACACACAGAGAGAGACAGGGGAGATGGTTACACACAGAGAGAGACAGGGGAGATGGTTACACACAGAGAGAGACAGGGGAGATGTGTGGACACACGGCACACACACAAGCATGCACACGCACAGGCAGGAAAGTTCGCATGCATGTACACACACACAAACCTTATGATCATAAAACACAGGAACCTTTGATTTAGAGATCAGTAAAACTATAGGAGGCTAAGCAGAAATGGACACCTTGAAATATCCCATCTTTGAACGTGTATCAGTGATAACTACACGCAGCCTATGAGTCCCACACATGTATCGTTAATCATTCCATTTTGGAGAGGGGGACACAATAAAAGTGAGCACCAACTGTTTCTGTATGAAGGAACATCAAGGAAACACCTCTGATATGACAACATCCTCTCCTCTCTCTCTCCTCCTCAATCTTTCTCTCACCTACCTTCCGTCCGAGTGACTCAAAGCTCCCTTCATCTTCTCCTCGGCAGACGTCGTAGAGATGACCACCTGCTGTCAGAGAAGAAGAAAACAGAGAAAGATGTAATTAACACCGATGGAGATGTCTTCTTTCTCCTGCATGTCTCCACATCATTCTTCTAGTCAGTCACACACTTAGAATGATGGACTGTGTGTGTGTGTGTGTGTGTGTGTGTGTGTGTGTGTGTGTGTGTTCATGTTCATCCATGTGTGATCCATTACTTGGGGTCCTGAACAACGGGTGGGTGTCTGAGATACTGCCTTATGTGAAAAAACTTCTCCTCCACCACCTCCACCACCACCACCAACACATGCCCCAACATTCTCCAACCATCCCAGGCACTCTCCCTCCCTCTCCCTCCTCTCCCTCCCTCTCCCTCCTCTCCCTCCTCTCCCTCCTCTCCCTCCCTCTCCCTCCTCTCCCTCCCTCTCCCTCCTCTCCCTCCTCTCCCTCATCTCCATCCCTCTCCCTCCTCTCCATCCCTCTCCCTCCTCTCCCTCCTCTCCCTCCCTCTCCCTCCTCTCCCTCCCTCTCCCTCCTCTCCATCCCTCTCCCTCCTCTCCCTCCTCTCCCTCCCTCTCCCTCCTCTCCCTCCTCTCCCTCCCTCTCCCTCCTCTCCATCCCTCTCCCTCCTCTCCCTCCCTCTCCCTCATCTCCCTCCTCTCCCTCCCTCTCCCTCCTCTCCCTCCCTCTCCCTCCTCTCCCTCCTCTCCATCCCTCTCCCTCATCTCCATCCCTCTCCCTCATCTCCATCCCTCTCCCTCCTCTCCCTCATCTCCATCCCTCTCCCTCCTCTCCATCCCTCTCCCTCCTCTCCCTCCTCTCCATCCCTCTCCCTCCTCTCCATCCCTCTCCCTCCTCTCCCTCCTCTCCCTCCCTCTCCCTCCCTCTCCCTCCTCTCCCTCCTCTCCCTCCCTCTCCCTCCTCTCCCTCCTCTCACTCCCTCTCCTCCTCTCCATCCCTCTCCCTCCTCTCCCTCCTCTCCCTCCTCTCCCTCCTCTCCCTCCCTCTCCCTCCTCTCCCTCCCTCTCCCTCCCTCTCCCTCCTCTCCCTCCTCTCCATCCCTCTCCCTCATCTCCATCCCTCTCCCTCCTCTCCATCCCTCTCCCTCCTCTCCCTCCTCTCCATCCCTCTCCCTCCTCTCCATCCCTCTCCCTCCTCTCCATCCCTCTCCCCATCCCTCTCCCTCCTCTCCATCCCTCTCCCTCCTCTCCCTCTCTCTCCCTCCTCTCCATCCCTCTCCCTCCTCTCCATCCCTCTCCCTCCTCTCCCTCCCTCTCCCTTCTCTCCCTCCTCTCCCTCCCTCTCCATCCCTCTCCATCCTCTCCATCCCTCTCCCTCCTCTCCATCCCTCCCCCTCCTCTCCATCCCTCTCCCTCCTCTCCATCCTCTCCCCCCTCTCCCTCCTCTCCCTCCTCTCCATCCCTCTCCCTCCTCTCCCTCCTCCCATCCTCTCCCTCCTCTCCATCCCTCTTCCTCCTCTCCCTCCTCTCCATCCCTCTCCCTCCTCTCCATCCCTCTCCCTCCTCTCCATCCCTCTCCCTCCTCTCCATCCCTCTCCATTCTCTCCCTCCTCTCATCCCTCTCCCTCCTCTCCATCCTCTCCCTCTCTCTCCCTCCTCTCCCTCCTCTCCATCCATCTCCCTCCTCTCCATCCCTCTCCCTCCTCTCCCTCCTCTCATCCCTCTCCCTCCTCTCATCCCTCTCCCTCCTCTCCATCCTCTCCCTCTCTCTCCCTCCTCTCCCTCCTCTCCATCCCTCTCCCTCCTCTCCATCCCTCTCCCTCCTCTCCATCCCTCTCCATTCTCTCCCTCCTCTCATCCCTCTCCCTCCTCTCCATCCCTCTCCCTCCTCTCCCTCCCTCTCCCTCCTCTCCCTCCTCTCCCTCCCTCTCCCTCTCTCCCTCCTCTCCTCCTCTCCCTCCCTCCTCCTCTCCTCCTCTCCATCCCTCTCCCTCCTCTCCCTCCTCTCCCTCCCTCTCCCTCCTCTCCCTCCTCTCCCTCCCTCTCCCTCCTCTCCATCCCTCTCCCCCTCTCCCTCCCTCTCCCTCCTCTCCCTCCTCTCCCTCCCTCTCCCTCCTCTCCCTCCCTCTCCCTCCTCTCCCTCCTCTCCATCCCTCTCCCTCATCTCCATCCCTCTCCCTCATCTCCATCCCTCTCCCTCCTCTCCCTCATCTCCATCCCTCTCCCTCCTCTCCATCCCTCTCCCTCCTCTCCCTCCTCTCCATCCCTCTCCCTCCTCTCCATCCCTCCCTCCTCTCCCTCCCTCTCCCTCCCTCTCCCCCTCTCCCTCCTCTCCCTCCCTCTCCCTCCTCTCCCTCCTCTCACTCCCTCTCCATCCCTCTCCCTCCTCTCCCTCCTCTCCATCCTTCTCCCTCCTCTCCCTCCCTCTCCCTCCCTCTCCCTCCTCTCCCTCCTCTCCCTCCTCCCTCTCCCTCCTCTCCCTCCTCTCACTCCCTCTCCCTCCTCTCCATCCCTCTCCCTCCTCTCCCTCCTCTCCCTCCCTCTCCCTCCTCTCCCTCCCTCTCCCTCCCTCTCCCTCCTCTCCATCCCTCTCCCTCATCTCCATCCCTCTCCCTCATCTCCATCCCTCTCCCTCCCTCTCCCTCCTCTCCATCCTCTCCCTCATCTCCATCCCTCTCCCTCATCTCCATCCCTCTCCCTCCTCTCCATCCCTCTCCATCCCTCTCCCTCCTCTCCATCCCTCTCCCTCCTCTCCATCCCTCTCCCTCCTCTCCCTCCTCTCCATCCCTCTCCCTCCTCTCCATCCCTCTCCCTCCTCTCCCTCCTCTCCATCCCTCTCCCCATCCCTCTCCATCCCTCTCCCTCCTCTCCCTCTCTCTCCCTCCTCTCCATCCCTCTCCCTCCTCTCCATCCCTCCTCTCCCTCCCTCTCCCTTCTCCTCCTCCTCTCCCTCCCTCTCCATCCCTCTCCATCCTCTCCATCCCTCTTCCTCCTCTCCATCCCTCTCCCTCCCCTCCATCCCTCTCCCTCCTCTCCATCCTCTCCCCCCTCTCCCTCCTCTCCCTCCTCTCCATCCCTCTCCCTCCTCTCCCTCCTCTCCATCCTCTCCCTCCTCTCCATCCCTCTTCCTCCTCTCCCTCCTCTCCATCCCTCTCCCTCCTCTCCATCCCTCTCCCTCCTCTCCATCCCTCTCCCTCCTCTCCATCCCTCTCCATTCTCTCCCTCCTCTCATCCCTCTCCCTCCTCTCCATCCTCTCCCTCTCTCTCCCTCCTCTCCCTCCTCTCCATCCATCTCCCTCCTCTCCATCCCTCTCCCTCCTCTCCCTCCTCTCATCCCCTCTCCCTCCTCTCATCCCTCTCCCTCCTCTCCATCCTCTCCCTCTCTCTCCCTCCTCTCCCTCCTCTCCATCCATCTCCCTCCTCTCCATCCCTCTCCCTCCTCTCCCTCCTCTCCCTCCCTCTCCCTCCTCTCCATCCCTCTCCCTCCCTCTCCCTCCCTCTCCCTCCTCTCCCTCCCTCTCCCTCCTCTCCCTCCCTCTCCCTCCTCTCCCTCCTCTCCCTCCCTCTCCCTCCTCTCCATCCCTCTCCCTCCTCTCCCTCCTCTCCCTCATCTCCATCCCTCTCCCTCATCTCCATCCCTCTCCCTCCTCTCCATCCCTCTCCCCATCCCTCTCCCTCCTCTCCCTCCCTCCCTCTCCCTCCTCTCCCTCCCTCTCCCTCTTCTCCATCCCTCTCCCTCCTCTCCATCCCTCTCCCTCCTCTCCATCCCTCTCCCTCCTCTCCATCCCTCTCCCTCCTCTCCCTCCTCTCCATCCCTCTCCCTCCTCTCCCTCCTCTCCCTCCCTCTCCCTCCTCTCCCTCCTCTCCATCCCTCTCCCCATCCCTCTCCATCCCTCTCCCTCCTCTCCCTCTCTCTCCCTCCTCTCCATCCCTCTCCCTCCTCTCCATCCCTCTCCCTCCTCTCCCTCCTCTCCCTCCTCTTCCTCCCTCTCCATCCCTCTCCATCCTCTCCCTCCTCTCCATCCCTCTCCCTCCTCTCCATCCCTCTCCCTCCTCTCCATCCCTCTCCCTCCTCTCCCCCCTCTCCCTCCTCTCCCTACTCTCCATCCCTCTCCCTCCTCTCCCTCCTCTCCATCCTCTCCCTCCTCTCCATCCCTCTCCCTCCTCTCCCTCCCTCTCCCTCCCTCCCTCCTCTCCCTCCTCTCCATCCCTCTTCCTCTCCTCCTCCCTCCTCTCCATCCCTCTCCCTCCTCTCCATCCCTCTCCCTCCTCTCCATCCCTCTCCATTCTCTCCCTCCTCTCATCCCTCTCCCTCCTCTCCATCCCTCTTCCTCCTCTCCCTCCTCTCCATCCCTCTCCCTCCTCTCCATCCCTCTCCCTCCTCTCCATCCCTCTCCCTCTTCTCCATCCCTCTCCCTCCTCTCCCTCCTCTCCATCCCTCTCCCTCCTCTTCCCTCCTCTCCATCCCTCTCCCTCCTCTCCATCCCTCTCCCTCCTCTCCCTCCTCTCCATCCCTCTCCCTCCCTCTCCCTCCTCTCCATCCTTCTCCCCTCCTCTCCCCCCCTCTCCCTCCTCTCCATCCCTCTCCCCATCCCTCTCCCTCCTCTCCCTCCCTCCCTCTCCCTCCTCTCCCTCCCTCTCCCTCTTCTCCATCCCTCTCCCTCCTCTCCATCCCTCTCCCTCCTCTCCATCCCTCTCCCTCCTCTCCATCCCTCTCCCTCCTCTCCCCCCCTCTCCATCCCTCTCCCTCCTCTCCCTCCTCTCCATCCCTCTCCCTCCTCTCCATCCTCTCCCTCCTCTCCATCCCTCTCCCTCCTCTCCATCCCTCTCCCTCCTCTCCCTCCCTCTCCCTCCTCTCCCTCCTCTCCATCCCTCTTCCTCCTCTCCCTCCTCTCCATCCCTCTCCCTCCTCTCCCTCCTCTCCATCCCTCTCCCTCCTCTCCATCCCTCTCCCTCCTCTCCATCCCTCTCCATTCTCTCCCTCCTCTCATCCCTCTCCCTCCTCTCCCTCCTCTCCCTCCTCTCCCTCTCTCTCCCTCCTCTCCATCCATCTCCCTCCTCTCCATCCCTCTCCCTCCTCTCCATCCCTCTCCATCCCTCTCCCTCCTCTCCCTCCTCTCCATCCCTCTCCCTCCTCTCCATCCATCTCCCTCCTCTCCATCCCTCTCCCTCCTCTCCATCCCTCTCCATTCTCTCCCTCCTCTCATCCCTCTCCCTCCTCTCCATCCTCTCCCTCTCTCTCCCTCCTCTCCCTCCTCTCCATCCATCTCCCTCCTCTCCATCCCTCTCCCTCCTCTTCCTCCTCTCCATCCCTCTCCCTCCTCTCCCTCCTCTCCATCCCTCTCCCTCCTTCTCCCTCCTGTCCCCCCTCTCCCTCCTCTCCCTCCTCTCCATCCCTCTCCCTCCTCTCCCTCCTCTCCATCCCTCTCCCTCCTCTCCATCCCTCTCCATCCCTCTCCCTCCTCTCCATCCCTCGCTCTCCCTCCCCTCCCTCCTCTCCCTCCCTCTCCCTCCTCTCCCTCCCTTCCATCCCTCTCCCTCCTCTCCATCCCTCTCCCTCCTCTCATCCCTCTCCCTCCTCTCCCTCCTCTCCCTCTTCTCCATCCCTCTCCCTCCTCTCCCTCCTCTCCATCCCTCTCCCTCCTCTCCCTCCTCTCCATCCCTCTCCCTCCTCTCCCTCCTCTCCATCCCTCTCCCTCCTCTCCATCCCTCTCCCTCCTCTCCCTCCTCTCCATCCCTCTCCCTCCCTCTCCCTCCTCTCCATCCTTCTCCCTCCTGTCCCCCCTCTCCCTCCTCTCCATCCCTCTCCCCATCCCTCTCCCTCCTCTCCATCCCTCTCCCTCCTCTCCATCCCTCTCCCTCCTCTCCATCCCTCTCCCCCCTCTCCATCCCTCTACCTCCTCTCCCTCCTCTCCATCCCTCTCCCTCCTCTCCCTCTCCCTCCTCTCCATCCCTCTCCCTCCTCTCCATCCCCTCTCCCTCCTCTCCCTCCCTCTCCCTCCTCTCCATCCCTCTTTCTCCTCTCCCTCCTCTCCCTCCCTCTCCCTCCTCTCCCTCCTCTCCATCCCTCTCCCTCCTCTCCATCCCTCTCCATTCTCTCCCTCCTCTCATCCCTCTCCCTCCTCTCCATCCTCTCCCTCCTCTCCCTCTCTCTCCCTCCTCTCCATCCATCTCCCTCCTCTCCATCCCTCTCCCTCCTCTCCCTCCTCTCCATCCCTCTCCCTCCTCTCCCTCCTCTCCATCCCTCTCCCTCCTCTCCATCCATCTCCCTCCTCTCCATCCCTCTCCCTCCTCTCCATCCCTCTCCCTCCCTCTTCCTCCTCTCCCTCCTCTCCATCCCTCTCCATCCCTCTCCCTCCTCTCCATCCCTCTCCCTCCTCTTCATCCCTCTCCCTCCTCTCCATCCCTCTCCCTCCTCTCCCTCCTCTCCCTCTCTCCCTCCCTCTCCCTCCTCTCCATCCCTCTCCCTCCTCTCCCTCCCTCCCTCTCCCTCCTCTCCGTCCTCTCCATCCCTCTCCATCCCTCTCCCTCCTCTCCCTCCTCTCCATCCCTCTCCCTCCTCTCCATCCCTCTCCCTCCTCTCCATCCCTCTCCCTCCCTCTCCCTCCTCTCCCCCCTCTCCATCCCTCTCCCTCCCTCTCCCTCCTCTCCATCCCTCTTCCTCCTCTCCCTCCTCTCCATTCCTCTCCCTCCTCTCCATCCCTCTCCCTCCTCTCCATCCCTCTCCCTCCTCTCCCTCCTCTCCCTCCTCTCCATCCCTCTCCCTCCTCTCCCTCCTCTCCATCCCTCTCCCTCCTCTCCATCCCTCTCCCTCCTCTCCCCCCTCTCCCTCCTCTCCATCCCTCTCCCTCCTCTCCCTCCCTCCTCCTCTCCATCCCTCTCCCTCCTCTCCCTCCTCTCCATCCCTCTCCCTCCTCTCCCTCCTCTCCATCCCTCTCCCTCCTCTCCATCCCTCTCCCTCCTCTCCCTCCTCTCCATCCCTCTCCCTCCTCTCCCTTTCTCTCCCTCCTCTCCCTCTATCTGTTTTCCAGACAAACAAGGATCCCCGGTAGGAACTTTTTAATTAAACAGCCCTCAGTCTTCTCTATACCACGAGGTTTACACAACTCCCTTCTGAACCCTCTGATGTTCAGAAACAATGTTTTCTCTTTCCCCTTCTCTCCCTCTTTCTTCCCGAGTCATGCAGAAGCCATGTGGACGTGTTGGCTCCCACAATACATTGTGGTGTCTAGGCATCATCCTCTGGATAAAACGACAGCGCTTTTACTGCGGTGAAGTTTGCTCTGTTCAACCTCCCACTTTCCCTTAAACTCCGTGGAACCCGGTTCATGCTAAATTGATGAAATTAAATATATTGAGGATAATTATTCACATATTGTGTGTATATCTTCATTATAAAGGTGCTTAGAAGACATTCTAAATCATACAATTTTCCCACACACTGTGGATGGATCTGTACAATGTGAAAACATTAGCAGGAAATAGAATCTCATGCTTAGCAAGGTGTTCATTCCATTCAAATGTTATGTGAGGACAGAGCATTAAATGTTCTGTAGAAGTCAATCCAAATAAATGTCACATTTTCTGAATTGTACATTTTCAAAGTTTCAGTCAGGTTAAAGAACAGGTACAGACTGAATAATGAACACACAGCTGTCTCTCTCTCTTCTCAAGACATTTTTAATGCTATGTGCTGGTTCTCCCTTGGCGCTGTCCGGATGGACATAATCATTGATGTGTGTGTGTGTCAGTCAGGTTGAAGGAGAATAGACGGCAGGAGGAGAGAGGGAGGGGTAGAGCCAGTCTGATAGCCCCATAATCAAGCATAGAAAATGAGACAATTTATGCAAACTAATGTGTTCCACACAATTACTTGATTAATAATTATTATTCTATTAGCACTGCACCACAGAGACTCTGATCAGGAGAGGGAGCAGGCAGAGATGTACAGAGGGGAGGGAGCAGGCAGAGATGTACAGAGGAGAGGGAGCAGGCAGAGATGTACAGAGGAGAGGGAGCAGGCAGAGATGTACAGAGGAGAGGAAGCAAGCAGAGATGTACAGAGGAGAGGGAGCAGGCAGAGATGTACAGAGGAGAGGAAGCAGGCAGAGATGTACAGAGGGGAGGGAGCAGGCAGAGATGTACAGAGGGGAGGGAGCAAGATATGGGAGAGAGACAGAGAGAGAGCTGGGGAGAGAGAGAGAGAGAGAGAGATGGGGAGAGAGAGAGAGAGAGATGGGGGAGAGAGAGAGAGATGGAGAGAGAGATGGAGAGAGCAACGGAGAGAGAGATGGGGAGAGAGACAGAGAGAGCTGGGGAGAAAGAGAGAGAGAGATGGGGAGAGAGAGAGACGGAGAGAGCAACGGAGAGAGAGAGAGAGAGAGACGGAGAGAGCAACGGAGAGAGAGAGAGAGATGGAGAGAGCAACGGAGAGAGAGATGGAGAGAAAAAAGAGAGAGGTGGAAAGAGAGAGACGGAGCGAGATGGAGAGGGCACAAGCACATTAGGCTAAGAGATGTGCAGTAGCTGTATATTTCCTGTTGCCTAGCTAAGGCTGTGAGACGGGGTCAGCAAACTGGATTATAGTGGAAGTGGATGGAAACAGCAGAATGATAAAGACAGATTGGGATTTAATACTACCCTCTCCTGGTGCTGCCTGACTGCCAGCCAGCTTTCTCCCCACGATACAGAGCTGTAATCACATCACCCCCCCCCCCCCCCCCAGGACAATAACACCAACACATATCCTACTACATACTACACAAAAGCCAAGGCACTTCACATTATTCATTTCCCAGTGTATAAGAAGTACATATCCTGTCTAATGGTGATGCCAGAGAAACATTCAGTCAGTGTCTGTCACCATGAAGCAGGATTCTCAGGGAACACTGCATTTCTATTCATGAACATACTGTCGGTAGAGAAAATGACAGAGCTGGTGTTCGAGTAAGACTTAGTCCCAAACGGAAGGTTGAGGTCCTTAACTGATTAGGTTCTCAGGTCGTGTGTTTCAGTTGGTTTAGGGTTATGACCCAACGCACAGAGAGACAGTAGCCACACAGCACTGCATTCCAACTGCTCTGCATATCATTAGCATATCTCCACCTCATGGACCAAGCCTTTCATTTCCTCCTACAGATGATAAGGAACTGCTTGTTTAACCAGATGGGATGACTGAGGGAGGCACAACACACACACTCATTCACTCACTCACTCACTCACTCACTCACTCACTCACTCACACACTCACTCACTGACACACTCACTCACTCACACACACACTCACTCACTCACACACTCACTCACTCACACACTCACTCACTCACTCACTCACTCACTCACTCACTCACACACTCACTCACTCACTCACTCACTCACTCACTCACACACTCACTCACTCACTCACTCACTCACTCACTCACACTCACTCACTCACTCACACTCACTCACTCACACACTCACTCACTCACACACTCACTCACACACTCACTCACACACACTCACTCACTCATGTACATGCACAGACACACACCCACTTCATGTGAAAACTTGAACAACCAAAATCAATAAAACCCTCATCAGTTATAATCAAACTAATTGAAATCAGCCATCAAAGGCTTACAGTATTAGAGCACAACAGGAAGTGAGCAGTCTTCCTGCAGCATACATCCTCCTCTCTTCTCCCAGTGATGGAGTGAGACACCCTCAAAGGATTACAGGAGAAGAAAGGAGGGATTATAATTTGATGACCTTTCAATCCGCTGTCTGTCAAGGTGTACTAAAGACACATATGCTTTAGGAGAGCTAATCTCCTCACTTTCTTTGTGTCTGCAAGGGATGTGTCATTTCTTTATCCCTCTCCATCCAGATTTACTCCAGAAAAGAAACTTCCTGATCTGATAAGAAGCATTATCTGTCACGGGGAAAGGTCCGGCTGCGTCCAGTTTTCCCATATTTCAGAGCATCGGGTAATTCCAAGGGTGATGATGACAGGCAGGCCTGTTTCCGATGGAGATCGTGTCTGTCAGGGAAACGGTGACAGTGAAGCGACAGTGACACTAATTACCAAACATTATGGTACTCTCTGTCTCTCTCATGTACTCTCTATCCCATTGCATTGTGGTAATGCTGATAGTAGTTAGAAATGTCTGGGAAAAATGGAAATAAAAAGAAATACCCTCTTACATCTTCTGGGATGGTATTCACAGTATTAAGCTCAGGGTTTAAAGAAAACAGTCATTTTATTGTTACAAAGAAAATATCTGATCTTTGTCAAGTTAAGAGGGAAGTTGTTGAGAGAAGCACAATTGTTTTTACTATGGTGCTATAAATGACTTTTCTCTGCTTTTCTCATCAGTGTTCTCTTCTGTGTAGGCAGTTAGCCATGCAGCTACTGTGCCTTCAGAAAGTATTCATACCACTTGAAAGTTACACAAAACAGAATTTCACATTGAGCTAGCTAAATAAGGCAGGTCGTAGCTAGTGTTTCTATATGGATATAGAAAAGGTATAACCAAACTAAAACATATTCAAAGATGACAAAAAATGTAATGTGATACAATTTTGTATCACTTATTTTCAATTTAAATCCGTATAATAAAATGATAGCAATACCAATGCTAAACATACAGTCTTGGAACTGTATGTTGACAATGGTTAAGGTAAAATTCAATTACAGTTAATAAAAGATGAAATGCTAATATGTTAAACTCGCTGTCATTAATGATGTGTATTCATTTCAAAAACTTGAATTTGGTATAGCCTAGTTTAGAAAAGGAGAATTAAAACAATTCTGACAAGCATTAGGTTTTAGGTTACGTTTAACATGTAACAGTGCAAATTCATTAAAAAAACAGTGCAAATAACAGTGCAATTTTTTTCATCATTAAATTCATTAAAACGACTAATTTTTAGAGCACAAAAAAGGCTTCAGAAAAGGATAAAATATGTTTGTGTATTATTTCATTCTGTTTCGTTATCGGCCAAACAGATAGAGCTACAGTTCTTCAGCCATAGAATGACTGCACAGTATTTGCCCCTCGTTATTTCCCATCGTGGAAACATTACAGACGGTGCAGTGCTCCCCTCTCTTTCACCCTAAATCATTGTGTTGACAAATCGCAGCGCGCACAAAGGTAGAGGCCCTGCGGTCAGCCTATCCTTGGGCCGAGGACACAAACCCTGCAATAAAATCATCGAAATGACCGACATGAACCCGTGAGTGCTGCTCCTGCCTAATCAGCTAGTGTCAGTGCCACTCCACCGCGACTCAGTCCGGTGCGTCCTCCTGCACGTGTCTCCGCGGTTTAACCACCGCGCGCTATAAAACTGCTTGAGCTCCAGCTCTCCTGACGTCTATTTTTGTTCTGTTTTATTCCCCACTTTTCTCCTGTCTCTCTAGACTGACAATACACAACCTACACCGGACTTATCTTATAGAGACGTTTTTCTATTGCGTACAAAAAAAGCTAAAGAAAATATAGTGCAAAAAATTGTCAAATAAATCCGTTATATCTTGTCAAGTGCTCCAAGAATATCAAGCCTCTATACCACCTGAGGAAAACAACATTGGGCCTGCAAAAACAGTTAGCAAAAACTGTATCAAAAAAGGTTTCATATAGCCTACATGAAATAATCTTAAATAAATAGACAAAATGAAAGAAATAAAACGCTAACTGAAAAATGTCAGTGTTCAAAGAGCGATAATAATCTTAACTTTGTCAAAAGCCACTAATTCCCCAGTGGACCACTGCTAGTGGCGGGGAATGAAATTAGAGGAACACAAAAGACGCAACTAGCATC
>NC_042980.1:38237961-38265207 GCF_901001165.1 Salmo trutta
TTCTACAGCCAGTTCTACAGCCAGTTCTACAGCCAGTTCTACAGCCACACACAGCCAGTTCTACAGCCACACACAGCCAGTTCTACAGCCACACACAGCCAGTTCTACAGCCACACACAGCCAGTTCTACAGCCAGTTCTACAGCCACACACAGCCAGTTCTACAGCAACACACAGCCAGTTCTACAGCCAGTTCTACAGCCAGTTCTACAGCCAGTTCTACAGCCAGTTCTACAGCCACTTCCACAGCCAGTTCTACAGCCAGTTCTACAGCCAGTTCTACAGCCACACACAGCCAGTTCTACAGCCAGTTCTACAGCCAGTTCTACAGCCACACACAGCCAGTTCTACAGCCAGTTCTACAGCCAGTTCTACAGCCACACACGGACAGCAGATAACATTACTATTGTCCGATGAGCCCTTGGTCTGTTCTCTCAATGAAGGTGTTTTATACCATGGCATTGTTGAATGCTTGTTTCTCATTGGCTTGAAGGGAATTCTAGAGCGTGCATTATTTGTGTGGTTGGGTGGTTCGAGCCCTGAATGCTGATTGGCTGAAAGTATGACAAAGCATTCGTTGTCACTGCTGTAATTAAGTTGGTAACCAGTTTATAATAGCAATAAGGCACCTCTGGGGTTTGTGGTATATGGCCAATATACCACGGCTAAGGGCCGTATCCAGGCACTCTGCGTTGTGTCGTGTGTAAGAACATCCCTTAGCCGTGGTATATTGGCCAGATACCACACCTCCTCGGGCCTTATTGCTTAAATAACTCGTGGTATATTTTCAAGGTAGAATTCAGTGGCTATAGTTCATTCTTACTCTGTTTGAGCTGCTTTTGAAAGCAAAAGCCGAATTGAAGACATTATTGGCATTGTTGAATTTGATTTTCATAACGGCAAGCTAGGACTGATGGTTTGGTTAGCTAGCAACTTTGTTTGTTTGTTTACCACAGCAACTACTGTAGCTTTCTAGTAAACTTGCTAGCTACTTCAGTGGATGTTGAACACATTTCTAGAGGCAACTGTGTTCAATTATAGCCATGGTATAACAGAGATAATCAATGTTTGGCTCTATGCGTTCTCTGGAAAATAATGCAACTCCTAGTGCGTCGTGGAACACATCTACATCGTTCCTTATTTTCCATAGTTAAACACAGCCCTGTGTTTATTATCCCTTACATGTAACTGTATCTAATCTTTCAAAGAAATAACTCATTACTAGGGCTTTGTTTGATCCGTAGCATCTACTTTATAACGCAATTGATCAAATTAAAGGCAATATTCCAACAGTCCTGGAGACTGCATTCACAGTAAAGGCTGCATATGTTGCCTCAATCGGAAATTACCGTAACATTTTTAACTGTGATCTTCCTTGATATCTCAGCGATACAGATTGAATCCAGCCCCTAATCAGTAATGTAGTTGATAACGTAGGTTCAATCAGTAAGGCTAGCTCACTTTAACTTCATTCAGTAAGCATAATATAATTCACATTATAAGCTGGGTGGTTCGAGCCCTGAATGCTGATTGGCTGACAGCCATGGTATATCAGACCGTATACCACGGGTATGACAAAACGTTTATTTATTGGCATAAGAACATCCCTTAGCCGTGGTATATTGGCCATATAACACGCCTTATTGTTTCCTCTCTATGAACATAGTTGGTATTTATATGGTAGTGTTTATAAACATTATCATCATCATTATCGCTTCATTTATTTTAAATGTAACCTTTATTTAACTAGCCAAGTCAGTTAAGAACAAATTCTTATTTACAATGACAGCCTACCCCAGATGACGCTGGGCCAATTTTTATTTATTTTTTATTTCACCTTTATTTAACCAGGTAGGCAAGTTGAGAACAAGTTCTCATTTACAATTGCGACCTGGCAATTGTGCGCTGCACTATGGGACTCCCAATCACGGCCGGATGTGATACAGCCTGGATTTGAACCAAGGTCTGTAGTGACACTTCTTGCACTGAGATGCAGTGCCTTAGACCGCTGCGCCACTCGGGAGGCCGAATGTCCCTCCTCTAATCTTAGCCACGTGTGGAATGTCATTCGCCTTATAGCCTATGAGCATGGCACAATAATCCACATTAAACACGCTAAAAAATGACCTATGGGAATGCACGTCCAATAATCACCTTCTCCCTCAACCAATGGGCTTAAATCTTGTGATGTATTTATATGTCAACTTACCCTTGTTCCCTCACTTGCTGTGTAACAGCGACAGTTGCCGACGGCCATCCATCTCCCCACCACCACCAGCTGAAGGCCCGTCATTAAACTCCTTTCTCCCATCCACGTCATCATCTGGTTCTGATGATCGTTCCTCGGAGACGAGGTCATCTCCAAAATATTTTAATACATTTTCAAATGTGGATTTTTTTTCTTTTATTCATTCAGTTAAGCATGCCCTCGACTGAACTATAATTCCTTCTCCAAATGCCAGGGTTATTTCTTTAAAACACATCAACAGGGACTGTTGGCAGAGTACAGAGTTAGTAGGACTGCACCATTAACTAAGCTCTAGTCCATTTCCCATAATCAGTGTGAGAAAATCCAATCAGTATACTGACAAATCAAATCAAATGTTATTTGTCACATGCTTTGTAAACAACAGGTGTAGAATGACAGTGAAATCCTTGTGTCCTTTTCAAACAACGCAGAGTTAAATATAAAGATGAAACATTTAATACAACTAGAAATAGCGGCACCAGGAATAAATACACAGTTAATAATGAATAACAATAACGCGTTAAAAATAACATGGCTCTAGACGACAGGATAGATAATACACAGTAGTGTGTGTGTGTGTGAGTGCCGTATGTGTGTACGTGTGTGTTGGGGTGTCAGTGTACAATTGAAGTGGGAAGTTTACATACACCTTAGCCAAATACATTTAAACTCAGTTTTTCACAATTCCTGACATTTAATCCTAGTAAAAATTCCCTGTCTTAGGTCAGTTAGGATCACCACTTTATTTTAAGAATGTGAAATGTCAGAATAATAGTAGAGAGAATGACTTATTTCAGATTTTATTTATTTCATCATATTCCCAGTGGGTCAGAAGTTTACATACACTCAATTAGTATTTGGTAGCATTGCCTTTAAATTGATTAGAGGCAATGCTACCTTGCTCGCACATGCTTTTTCAGTTCTGCCCACACATTTTTTACAGGATTGAGGTCAGGGCTTTGTGATGGCCACTCCAATACCTTGACTTTGTTGTCCTTAAGCCATTTTGCCACAACTTTGGAAGTATGCTTGGGGTCATTGTCCATTTGGAAGACTCATTTGCAACCAAGCTTTAACTTCCTGACTGATGTCTTGAGATGTTGCTTCAATATATCCACATCATTTTCTGTCCTCATGATGCCATCTATTTTGTGAAGTGCACCAGTCCCTCCTGCAGCAAAGCACCCCCACAACATGATGCTGCCACCCCCGTGCTTCACGGTTGGGATGGTGTTCTTCGACCTGCAAGCCTCCCCCTTTTTTCTCGAAACATAGCGATGGTCATTATGGCCAAACAGTTTCATCAGACCAGAGGACATTTCTCAAAAAAGTACAATCTTTGTCCCCATTTTGCAGTTGTAAACCATAGTCTGGCTTTTTTATGGCAGTTTTGGAGCAGTGGCTTCTTCCTTGCTGAGAGGCCTTTCAGGTTATGTCGATATAGGACTTGTTTAACTGTGGATATAGATACTTTTGTACCTGTTTACTCCAGCATCTTCACAAGGTCCTTTGCAGTTGTTTTGGGATTGATTTGCACCTTTCGCACCAAAGTACATTCATCTCTAGGAGACAGAACGCATCTCCTTCCTGAGCGGTATGACGGCTGCGTGGTCCCATGGTGTTTATACTTGCGTACTATTGTTTGTACAGATGAATGTGGTACCTTCAGGCATTTGGAAATTGCTCCCAAGGATGAGCCAGACTAATCTGGCTGTAAACAATTTTTGGAAAAATGACTTTTGTCATGCAGAAAGTAGATGTCCTAACCGACTTGCCAAAACTATAGTTTGTTAACAAGAAATTTGTGGAGTGGTTGAAAAACGAGTTTTAATGACTCCAACCTAAGTGTATGTAAACTTCCGACTTCAACTGTACGTGTCAGTGTGTGTGTGCATAGAGTCAGTGCAAGAGAGTTAGTGCAGAGAAGGGTAAATGCAGGTAGTCCAGGAAGCCATTTCATCAGCTATTTAGAAGTCTTGTTTAGCATTCTTATCGCTTGTGGGTAGAATATGTTCAGGGTCCTGTTGGTTCCAGACTTGTCGTGCGGTAGCAGAGAGAACAGTCTATGGCTTGAGTGGCTGGAGCCAGCTGGACAGGTTTAGAGAGCCTGCCACTGTGACAAACAAACATGTCTCTCTCTCTGTCTCTCGGGGGAAGACTGGGAGGGATGGAGGGAATAAGACTGGGAGGGATGGAGGGAATAAGACTGGGAGGGATGGAGGGAATAAGAGGAAGACTGGAAGGGATGGAGGGAATAGGAGGAAGACTGGGAGGGATGGAGGGAATAAGACTGGGAGGGATGGAGGGAATAAGACTGGGAGGGATGGAGGGAATAAGAGGAAGACTGGGAGGGATGGAGGGAATAGGAGGAAGACTGGGAGGGATGGAGGGAATAGAGAATGAAAAAAGGGAAAGGGCATAGTCTTGCACCGGCCCACTAAACGTCACTAACTAAGCCAGGGGACTAGTAGTAACCTTATAGATGTACATTACTGACATACAACAATGGGAACATGTACTGAACCCCACTCTAGGAGTTAACAGGAGTAGGGTACATAGGATAAAGTGATAGTAAATAAATAACCAGGTGAATAATTGTAAAAAATAAAAATTCCTGGCAAACTGAATCCTAAACATCTCATTGCTCCAGGCACATGCTCCGGACAATTCAATAAAAGGGTGTTTATAAAGCTTGAGGCAACAAGTGGTCAGACCCCTCCTGCTCTTTATTTCCTTCCTTCCGCCCTCCCTCCCTTCCTCCTCCCTCGTTCTTTTCTTTTCAGAGGAAACAATGAAGTAATTAGAGGGTGGGCCAGGTGGATGGATGTAGACAACTCAAGAGCCCAACGCTACCTCACCTCCACCTCTACTGATAGAGAACGAGAGAGAGAGACAGAGAGAGAAGGAGGCTGGAGGAGGGAAGAAGAGGGTGAAGGGGATAGATGGAAGGAGGGAGAGAGCAAGAAGGATGTATGATAAAAGCAGAGAGAGCAGGAGTGGGGAGGATGGGGGGCAAATTGGGTTGCAGCAAAATAAAATGTGTTGTTTAGCTGGAAAAAGGGAAGGGTGGGAGTGGGGTGAGGAGGTTGGAAAAGAGCTGGATGGGGTAGAGGGGGAGGAATGTTAAATGAGGTGAGGGTCATGGGGGCGGGTGCCCACTGTGAAACAAATGAGGGTCTCCAGGCGGAGAGGCCACCCACAGAACGACAAGCCCAACAAAGATGCTTCTGTCTGGGCTTCCCTCTCCCAGAGACCTCCTTGAGAGGCTGGGGGTCCATTAGCAAGCTGCAAGGCCCAGGGTCTATTCAAGCACACACACACACACACACACACACACACACACACACACACACACACACACACACACACACACACACACACACACACACACACACACACAAACAAACAGCACTGCTAATGAATCCTAAGATTACCCAGCCAATTATTACCACACTTGTACTAATTAGAAATTATTTAAAGCATTTCCCAATTAGTGTTTGCATGCTCAGTCGGATAGGAGCCTGCCTCGTTAAACCAACTGGTTTACAGCAAGAGAAGACACACACACATATACACACACACACACGCACACACACCTCTAGATCCAACTGCAGTAATCAGGCAGTCTAACAGAGTGTCCCTGACAGGAGTAAAGGATGAGAAAAGGAGGAGTGGAGCAACAGAAGTGACAGCCCACTCAGAGCAGTATGGTGGGTCAGTGTAATGAGGCGCAGGCAGTGTACTGGACAGACCATAATAACACCAGCCTGGAAACACATGCCAATTAGGTTACCACGACAACCAGGGGCCCTAATCCCTATGGAACCCCCCTTTCGTTTTGAACTCTCTATGACAGGGCTCTCCAACCCTGTTCCTGGAGAGCTATCCTCCTGTAGGTTATCTCTCCAACCCTGTTCCTGGAGAGCTGTCCTCCTGTAGGTTATCTCTCCAACCCTGTTCCTGGAGAGCTATCCTCCTGTAGGTTATCTCTCCAACCCTGTTCCTGGAGAGCTATCCTCCTGTAGGTTATCTCTCCAACCCTGTTCCTGGAGAGCTATCCTCCTGTAGGTTATCTCTCCAACCCTGTTCCTGGAGAGCTATCCTCCTGTAGGTTATCCCTCCAACCCTGTTCCTGGAGAGCTATCCTCCTGTAGGTTATCACTCCAACCCTGTTCCTGGAGAGCTATCCTCCTGTAGGTTGATAAACTGAATCAGGTTAGTTACAACTGTGGTTGGAACTAAAACCCTACAGGAGGATAACTCTCCAGGAACAGGGTTGGAGTGAAAACCTACAGGAGGATATCTCTCCAGGAACAGGGTTGGAGTGAAAACCTACAGGAGGATATCTCTCCAGGAACAGGGTTGGAGTGAAAACCTACAGGAGGATAACTCTCCAGGAACAGGGTTGGAGTGAAAACCTACAGGAGGATAACTCTCCAGGAACAGGGTTGGAGTGAAAACCTACAGGAGGATAACTCTCCAGGAACAGTGTTGGAGTGAAAACCTACAGGAGGATACCTCTCCAGGAACAGGGTTGGAGTGAAAACCTACAGGAGGATAACTCTCCAGGAACAGGGTTGGAGTGAAAACCTACAGGAGGATAACTCTCCAGGAACAGGGTTGGAGTGAAAACCTACAGGAGGATAGCTCTCCAGGAACAGGGTTGGAGTGAAAACCTACAGGAGGATAACTCTCCAGGAACAGGGTTGGAGTGAAAACCTACAGGAGGATAACTCTCCAGGAACAGGGTTGGAGTGAAAACCTACAGGAGGATAACTCTCCAGGAACAGGGTTGGAGTGAAAACCTACAGGAGGATAGCTCTCCAGGAACAGGGTTGGAGTGAAAACCTACAGGAGGATAACTCTCCAGGAACAGGGTTGGAGTGAAAACCTACAGGAGGATAACTCTCCAGGAACAGGGTTGGAGTGAAAACCTACAGGAGGATAGCTCTCCAGGAACAGGGTTGGAGTGAAAACCTACAGGAGGATAGCTCTCCAGGAACAGGGTTGGAGAGATAACCTACAGGAGGATATCTCTCCATGAACAGGGTTGGAGTGAAAACCTACAGGAGGATAACTCTCCAGGAACAGGGTTGGAGTGAAAACCTACAGGAGGATAACTCTCCAGGAACAGGGTTGGAGTGAAAACCTACAGGAGGATATCTCTCCAGGAACAGGGTTGGATTGAAAACCTACAGGAGGATAGCTCTCCAGGAACAGGGTTGGAGTGAAAACCTACAGGAGGATATCTCTCCAGGAACAGGGTTGGAGAGATAACCTACAGGACGGTTGGAGAGCCCTGCTCTATATCCAAAGGAGTGGATGAGAGAGGGATGCAGTGAGAATGAGAGTTGGAGGGAGAGAGTGGGAGGGAGAGAGTCAGAGGGAGAGAGTGGGAGGGAGAGAGTGGGAGGGAGAGAGTCGGAGGGAGAGAGTGGGTGGGAGAGAGTGGGAGGGAGAGAGTCGGAGGGAGAGAGAGGGAGGGAGAGAGTCGGAGGGGAGAGAGTCGGAGGGAGAGAGTCGGAGGGAGAGAGGTGGAGGGAGAGAGTGGGAGGGAGAGAGTGGAGGGAGAGAGTGGAGGGAGAGAGTGGGAGGGAGAGAGTCGGAGGGAGAGAGTGGGTGGGAGAGAGTGGGAGGGAGAGAGTCGGAGGGAGAGAGTGGGTGGGAGAGAGTGGGAGGGAGAGAGTGGGAGGGAGAGAGTGGGAGGGAGAGAGTCGGAGGGAGAGAGTGGGAGGGAGAGAGTCAGAGGGAGAGAGTGGGAGGGAGAGAGTCGGAGGGAGAGAGTCGGAGGGAGAGAGTGGGAGGGAGAGAGTCGGAGGGAGAGAGTGGGAGAGAGAGAGTCGGAGGGAGAGAGTCGGAGGGAGAGAGTGGGAGGGAGAGAGTGGGAGGGAGAGAGTGGGAGGGAGAGAGTGGGTGGGAGAGAGTGGGAGGAGGAGAGTCGGGGGAAGAGAGTGGGAGGGAGAGAGTCGGAGGGAGAGAGTCGGAGGGAGAGAGAGAGTCGGAGGGAGAGAGTGGGAGGGGAGAGAGTGGGAGGGAGAGGGTGGGAGGGAGAGAGTGGGAGGGAGAGAGGGGGAGGGAGAGAGTGGGGAGGGAGAGAGTGGGAGGGAGAGAGTCGGAGGGAGAGAGTGGGTGGGAGAGAGTGGGAGGGAGAGAGTGGGAGGGAGAGAGTGGGAGGGAGAGAGTCGGAGGGAGAGAGTGGGAGGGAGAGAGTCAGAGGGAGAGAGTGGGAGGGAGAGAGTCGGAGGGAGAGGTCGGAGGGAGAGAGTGGGAGGGAGAGTAGTCGGAGTGAGAGAGTGGGAGAGGAGAGAGAAGGTCGGAGGAGGACAGAGTCGGAGGGAGAGAGTGGGAGGGAGAGATGTGGGAGGGATGCGAGGTGGGAGGGAGAGAGAGTCGGAGGGAGAGAGTGGGTGGGAGAGAATGGGAGGGAGAGACGTGGGAGGGAGAGAGAGTCAGAGGGAGAGGTGGGAGGGGAGAGAGTCAGAGGGAGAGAGGGGAGGGAGAGAGTGGGAGGAGAGAGTCGGAGGGAGCGGAGGAGAGTGGAGGGAGGGAGAGAGTCAGAGGGAGAGAGTGGTAGGGAGAGAGAGGGGAGGGAGAGAGTCGGAGGGAGAGAGAGGGGAGGGAGAGAGTGGGAGGGAGAGAGTCGGAGGGAGAGAGTGGGTGGGAGAAGAGAGTGGGAGGGAGAGAGTGGAGGGAGAGAGTGGAGGGAGTAGAGTCGGAGGGAGAGAGGGGAGGGAGGAGAGTCGGAGGGAGAGAGTGGGGGGAGAGAGTTGGAGGGAGAGAGTCCGGAGGGGAGAGAGGGGGAGGGGGAGAGGAGGAGAGAGAGTCGGAGGGAGAGAGTGGGAGGGAGAGAGTCGGCGGGAGAGAGTGGGAGGGAGAGAGTTGGAGGGAGAGAGTGGGAGGGAGAGAGTGGGAGGGAGAGAGTGGGAGGGAGGGAGAGAGTCGGAGGGAGAGAGTCAGAGGGAGAGAGTGGGAGGGAGAGAGTCGGAGGGAGAGAGTCGGAGGGAGAGAGTCGGAGGGAGAGAGTGGGAGGGAGAGAGTGGGAGGGATGAGAGTGGGAGGGAGAGAGTCGGAGGGAGAGAGTGGGTGGGAGAGAGTGGGAGGGAGAGAGTCAGAGGGAGAGAGTGGGAGGGAGAGAGTCGGAGGGAGAGAGTCGGAGGGAGAGAGTGGGAGGGAGAGTGTGGGAGGGAGAGAGTCGGAGGGAGAGAGTGGGTGGGAGAGAGTGGGTGGGAGAGAGTGGGAGGGAGAGAGTGGGAGGGAGAGAGTCAGAGGGAGAGAGTGGGAGGGAGAGAGTCAGAGGGAGAGAGTGGGAGGGAGAGAGTCGGAGGGAGAGAGTCGGAGGGAGAGAGTGGGAGGGAGAGAGTGGGAGGGAGAGAGTCGGAGGGAGAGAGTGGGGGGAGAGAGTGGGAGGGAGAGAGTCGGAGGGAGAGAGTCGGAGGGAGAGAGTGGGAGGGAGAGAGTGGGAGGGAGAAAGTCGGAGGGAGAGAGTGGGAGGGAGAGAGTGGGAGGGAGAGAGTCGGAGGGAGAGAGTGGGAGGGAGAAAGTCGGAGGGAGAGAGTCGGAGGGAGAGAGTGGGAGGGAGAGAGTTGGAGGGAGAGAGTGGGAGGGAGAGAGTGGGAGGGAGAGAGTCGGAGGGAGAGAGTCGGAGGGAGAGAGTCGGAGGGAGAGAGTGGGAGGGAGAGAGTGGGAGGGAGAGAGTCGGAGGGAGAGAGTGGGTGGGAGAGAGTGGGAGGGAGAGAGTGGGAGGGAGAGAGTCAGAGGGAGAGAGTGGGAGGGAGAGAGTCAGAGGGAGAGAGTGGGAGGGAGAGAGTCGGAGGGAGAGAGTCGGAGGGAGAGAGTGGGAGGGAGAGAGTGGGAGGGAGAGAGTCGGAGGGAGAGAGTGGGAGGGAGAGAGTGGGAGGGAGAGAGTGGGAGGGAGAGAGTGGGAGGGAGAAAGTCGGAGGGAGAGAGTCGGAGGGAGAGAGTGGGAGGGAGAGAGTTGGAGGGAGAGAGTGGGAGGGAGAGAGTGGGAGGGAGAGAGTGGGAGGGAGAGAGTCGGAGGGAGAGAGTGGGAGGGAGAGAGTCAGAGGGAGAGAGTGGGAGGGAGAGAGTCGGAGGGAGAGAGTGGGAGGGAGAGAGTTGGAGGGAGAGAGTGGGAGGGAGAGAGTCGGAGGGAGAGAGTGGGAGGGAGAGAGTCGGAGGGAGAGAGTCGGAGGGAGAGAGTCGGAGGGAGAGAGGGATATAAGGAGAAAGGAAGAGAGGTAGAGATTGACAGTAAGGTGTTAAGATGAATATCAGTCCACAATAACTCACATCTGGTGTATGATTCACCGTATCTCCCTCTCTATTCCTCTCTGTACCTCTGACTCTCTCTCTTCCTATTCTCTCTCTCTCTCTGGAGTTGCGTGCCGTTAGTGACAGGGATGAGGAGATGATGGAGTGAGTGTGAGAGAGAGAGTGAGAGAGAGGGTAAGAGGTGTGTGAGAGTCATTGGAAGACTACCAGAGTTTCATCCATGGGTGAAATGTAAGCTGTAAGACCCAGCAGTCTCAACTTCACAGCTATCTGCTCTCGCTCCTCAACAGTTGTTATCGAGGCTAAACGTGTCAACATACACACTACTGTGTTTACAACAACCTCCCCCGTCTCACCCTCCCCCTACTCCTCCCTTTCCCTCCACTCCCCCTCCCCCTTCTCTCCCCCTCCCACCTCCTCCCTTTCCTCTCCCCTGCTCCCGCATCCACACACCCTTCCCTTGTCTCCCTCTCCCTTCCCCCCTCCATCGCTGACTGCTCTGTCTGACTGCTCTGTCTGACTGCTCTGTCTGACTGCTCTGTCTGACTGCTCTGTCTGACTGCTCTGTCTGACTGCTCTGTCTGACTGCTCTGTCTGACTGCTCTGTCTGACTGCTCTGTCTGCTTCGTTAAAGAGCAACTGCCCATAAAAAACAACGAATCCCTTTGAAAATGACATATGTGGCATTGATATAAGTCAAAAACATGTATTCTAGTTTAAATATTGACTAGAAAGTGTAAATAGGATACTTTTGGTCATAAAGTCAGTCTTGTCTAAAACCTCAGTGGGTCACGATGTAAATGAAGGTTGGGTTTGGATTACAATTATAAAGCACCCTTTTGCTCCGCGTGCAAATCTCTCCTCCACCCTCTTTGTTTCCCTTCATTGAATGGGGCTCCGTTGTTTTCTCGCCCCCCAATGCGTTCAAAGGTCACGGACAGTGGTGTAGTTGCGTTTACCAACTTTTTTTTGTTTTTGCGGGACAGTTTACTCATCTTTTGCAGAAAAATGCCCACCTGTTTTTTTACCACTATACCACTGGTCACGGTCGATTGAGACTGAAAAGCCCTAGCAATATGGCCAACTTTGGTTTGCATGACCTGCCGAAGAACCCTATCTTGCAGAATAGGAGTTCATTGGTCCACCATAGACTGCTGGTTATGTATCTGGTTATGTATATTTTGATAATCATTATCACTATCATCACTAGCATAGCTGATGTTAGCTTGCTAGCTAGCTACCTAACTAGCTAGCTACCTAGCTACTTGGATTAGAAACACAATAACATTTCAAAAGAAGACAAATATTTAGTGGGAAAACCTTTTGTTGTGATTGTGATGTTTCCAGATTTACTTTAGATGCTGTATGACCTTAGCCAGCTAACTAAGATTGAGGGGACCACCGTATTTTAGCTAGCTAACATTAGCTAGCTATTTTTGATGAACTTTGCTTGTAACAGTAATGGCAACATTGTCATCTCTCTAAAGTACATTTGACAACATCATCATTTAGCAAAGTTGTTTCCTAGTATTTCCATGCCACTCTAAGTTAGTGTAATTAGATGAAACAGTCACATTAGCCTCGGAGGTGCAACCCATGTCTAGGACATAAATAAATATTGGATGCAGTTATGGTGGTACTAGCTAACTCATGTCTGATTACAAGTGTGCTAACTAGCAGCAGCAAACTCAAACCAACCCAGGGCCATAGCAAAACATGTCACAGTGTAACCGCGTCACCAGCCTGAAACGATTCAAATCTGGAGCCAGTCAGTCTGTATAACGTTATTTCTCGAGGTATGTTTATAATTGAGGGATGATGACAGTCATTGACCCTGTCTTTCTGTTAGATAAAGTGTACAGTTGGGTTCCAGACTGATCCGCTGGTCATGAAGGGATGCCGAGACCTACCAGAAGGAGGTGTCATAACATGTCCAGCAATGTGATTGCAATGGTTTAGCCACCTCCAAAAATCAATGTGATTGAGTGGCGGTAAACAGCTGCCGGCAAGGCTCTGACAGATGGGTGTACCTTGGTGGTGGCAAGAAAATGGCCAAAACAAACCACACCCCCAAGCCAACTCACGTTTGGCTTCTGTCATTGCCGCCAGCATTTCTTGAGGAGCAAGCCAAAAAACGAGGCCAAATCAGCGGATGCAGTTCCCCTTTAACACTGGGACACACACACACACACACACACACACACACACACACACACACACACACACACACACACACACACACACTGGGAGGAACTGCATGACGGGAAACAAACTCACACTTATACTCGCATGTGTGTAGTCTGCTTACGCTATACACTGTTCATACATATATATATATATACACACATATATATACACACATATATATATATATACATACATACATACATACATACATACATACATACATACATACATACATACATACATACATACATACATACATACACATATATATATATATATATATATATATATATATACATTGTGTAATGATTAAGATTTGAATCAATAAATGGGTTTTAGTGAATAAAGCATTTGTATGTGAGTGGATAAATGTGACGGATAGATAAACAGGAAATGAAGAACCAGATCAATATAATAAACAAATGTGGCTAACCCAGGGTGAATAGTGTGTATCAGCAGCACTAACACTGTTTGAATGAAACACACAAAGGCAGGAGTAATCTGTGGGAGGACAAATCTATCCTGCCAAGGCTAAGCCATTGTGACAAACAGACCCAGAGAGACGGATGTAGAGCGATGGAAGGGAGAGAGATGGAGGGAAGGAGGTGAGGGAGGGTGAGAGAGGGAAAAGAGAGAAAGTGAAGAGAGAGAGATGGATGGAGAGAAACAAGCACATGAGTAATAAAGGTCAAATTAGGTTACAAGAGAGCACAGATTAACCTCTGCTACATACACACAAACACACACACACACGGACAAGTCAGCGTAAATATCAGGGTTGGGGTCAATTCTATTCCAATTCAGCTACACTGAAATTCCAATTCCAATTCAAATGATCTTCGATGTTGTTCAATGAGGTTTACATTCTGAATTGACTGGAATTTAAATGGAATTGACCCCAACCCCGTTAAATATGTGTATAGTTAAGTACAATGACATGAAATCTGTTTCACCGAAGTGGAAGTACACAAACTGAGTGTATGAGAGGAGAGATACAGAGAGGGAGATGGTTAAATAGAGGCAGTCTTCCTTTCCTTCCTGCTTGTGCCAAGTATTAACAGCCCTTGCCAGCCTCTTCCCTGGGATGGAATTAGGAATCCGAAGGAGGGAATCTGAAATGCTTCCATAATGTGTCAAACAACACTGGTTTCCAAAAAGAGATTTTAGCAGGAGAATGAAACTGTCACATCATCAGAATGGTTTGTCTAAATGGCAGGGGGGAGAGATAGGGTGGTAGAATCTGGCAGCTATGCTCGAGGGCGGTATTTCAACCAAAATAAGCAGCCCCCAGGCAACGAGAGAGAGAAACAGGGAGGTTAGAATGAAAATTGTAGGGGCGGAGAGGGAGATGGGGAGTGGGAGAAAGAGGGCGGATGAGAGAGAAAGACCAAAAAATCTAATCTGGGAAGTTGCCCAAGGATTTCCTGCTCCGACCTCGGATATACAGCTGTGGAATTAGAAGTTGTTTTAAAAAGACCCTTCACAAGCATATTGGGGGGTGGGGGGTTGGGGTCTGCCTGTTGGGCCTCACCAAAACCTCAGGCCCAACAGCTTCTTTTATTTTTTATTTCATCATTATTCAACCAGATAGGCTAGTTGAGAACAAGTTCTCATTTACAACTGCGACCTGGCCAAGATAAAACATAACAATTCGACACATACAACAACACAGAGTTACACATGGATTAAACAAAACATACAGTCAATAATTCAGTAGAACAAAATAAAACAAAAAGTCCATATACAGTGAGTGCAAATGAGGTAAGATAAGAGAGTTAAGGCAATAAATAGGCCATGGTGGCGAAGTAATTACAATATAGCAATTAAACACCGGAATGGTAGATGTGCAGAAGATGAATGTGCAAGTAGAGATACTGGGGTGCAAAGGAGCAAGATAAATAAAGAAATACAGTATGAGGATGAGGTAGATAGATGGGCTGTTTACAGATGGGCTATGTACAGGTGCAGTGATCTGTGAGCTGCTCTGACAGCTGGTGTTTAAAGCTTATTTATCCTCCTTGGTTGAAAGTGATCAGTAAGGGGGTGAGTGAGATGCCTGTGGGATGCCAGCAGGCTACAGAGTTCATATAGAAACATAACACAACACTGCCTCAAAAATGCCCCTAAAAACCCGACTATAAAACTATTTCTAGTCTGTGTTCCCTCTAGCAAAGTGCTCTGAACAGCGACACATTGATTCCTGATCAAACAAGTGTGATCGTCACTCATATGGTAAAATAACAAGCCTCACACTAACTAACAAGCTAATATATACAGTAGTGTTGTATCTCTTCTGTCTAGGCCAGGATTAGATCTTTCTCTCTCTATAGGGGAGTGATAATGAGCCGTAGAACTGAACAGAGACCTATTAGGGTCACAAACAACCAACAACAAATCAATTACTTCTGAACGTGGCAAATTAAAAATACTAATGACGTCAATAAATAGTGTGACTGGTAACAACAATGTCGTAGATGACAGGAATATGACTGGTTTATTAGTAAGTTATCAGAAAGACTTCTGTGTACAGTGCATTGGTTTGCTCACACATGCATACACATAGGTCTAGAATACATACATATACACTATGATTGATGAATCATAATTCAAATATCTTTATTTTTCAGATAAAATACCCTGTTAATTGAATATTCCCCTTAATAAAGCAGCTGATAATTGAAAAGGGAATAGCAGGCAGTGTGGTATAGAGATTGTATTAAGATCGGAGCTCGTGCAGTGTTGAAGCAACACAATGCTCCCCCTAACCCTCCACAGTGACAATGGAAGAAGAGAACGTGTTCTTGGTCATCCATTATGCTTGATGATTGTACTATTTTAGCAGCGTCACACTCTGCTGGGCTGATGGAATCATGTGATTCAGAATGCTTTTCGAACTTAATTAGTTTTCTCTCTTTAATTATTACGGAAATTTAGGAGGAGAAATCAAATCAAACACACAGAGAGAGAGAGAGAGAGAGAGAGAGAGAGAGAGAGAGGCTTGTTTGTGGGCATTCTGTAGAATTAGAAGGCTTTCATTTCAGTTCTATAGTTAGAATTCTCTGTCTGACATCACACCTGTCTACCTGGAATGACTTCTCCAGAGACAGACAGGCTACAAATCTACAGACAGACAGCAGGATTAGGATAATGAATATCATCCCATTTGAATGTGATCCTCTCCTCCTTCTCTCTTCCTCAGCCCACCTCACACACAAGGACAGGACACAGGGAATTTTATGGCAGGAGTACCCATCCACCTGCCCGCCCGTCACTCACACACAAACACACAGGAAAATACACACGCACACACACACACACCACTCCCGCCGCCGCTGCATGTGCTGCTAAATTGCAGTTTGAGAGATGACAGGGGAGAGATGGGGGTGGCAGTGGGCTCAAGGGAAAGAATACAATGGAGTGAGCGGCTGACCAGCGTTCAGGTGAAATTGAATTGGAAATCTTCCATGGCTGGTTAGCATAACAAAGAGGCCCGTGGCTTTAGACAAAGGCTGCTTCTCTAATGCCCAAAATCAATCTCTCCCTGGGCCCGTCGTCATTGTTCCGCTCCACCATACAGGTGTTCCTTCAATGGTCCTTAATCAAAAGTGTCAAAACAAAGTTAGGACTTATCTCTCCTCCTCCACAGCTGGGAAAGAGAGAGAGGGAAGAGGGAGAAAAAGAGAGAGAGGGAAGAGGGAGAAAAAGAGAGCAAGAGAGAGAGGGAAGACAGAGTGACAGAGAGCGAGAGAAAAAGAGAGAGGGAAGACAGAGTGACAGAGAGAGAGAGAGGAAAAGAGAGAGGAAAGAGAGAGAGAGACTTGAGTGACTTGTGGGTATTTGTTTGTGTGTGCCTTGTGATATTCTGTGCTGTTGAACTACAGTAGGGGAGAGTGGGGGAAGTTGAGCCAAAGGGGTAAGTTAAACCACCCTTCTTTCTAGGAAACCATACACAAAATGAATCATGTGACCAAATATTTAGGGAGATGTTATCATTTCATGGAGTCTGTGAAGGAAGAAACCCCAAGGAAAAAGTGGTCAGCAAGTTAGGTCCAAAAAATAGATTTTCACCATAGATTTTCACCCTATACATGTATTGTGTTAGATGTTTCATGATGATTGTATCTAAACCAAAGTACATCATTTTAAGATTGTTCTATACATCAGTTGGGGTCTCAATATGAGATAAACCTAGCATTGTAGCTGTCAAAATATATAGTCAAAATGTTTGCCTTGGGCCAGGTTGGGCAAATGGCCTTCTGGTATGTTGAGCCAATGGTTGAGCCAATGGCAAGTTGAGCAAATTGAAGTGTTGTCACAAGGGTCGTCGAAAGGGGACCAAGGTGCAGTGTGTAAAGTGCTCATATTTCCTTTATTAATGAAAACACTTGAACCAAAATAACAAAAACGACAGCCAACAGTTCCGTGAGGTACACTGACAAAACAACTACCCACAAAACCCAAAGGAAAAACAGGCTGCCTAAGTATGGCTTCCAATCAGAGACAACGATAGACACCTGCCTCTGATTGGAAACCATACCCGGCCAAAACATAGAAAACAAAACATAGAAATCCTCGGCAAGACGGAGCTGCTCTTCCACATATAAACAGAAAACCCAAAACCACCCAAAACACCCACCTGTCACGCCCTGACCACTCTACTATGGAAAATGACCTCTTACAAGGGTCCGGACGTGACAAGTGTTTCTTCCCAGGCGTAATGCAAGGCATTAATGCTGGGATATGAGGTAACAACAGGGCCTGGCCATTGTTAAAAGTGTTTAAGTAAAAAAGTACAAAGTGTTTGTTAGGTTTTAAAATATGCTTAAAATGATTAAAAGACCAAAAGCGATTGTGATTGTGTTGAATTGTGTTTGGGAAATAAAGATAGAGATGATTTTAAAATGGTAGTGATAATATTTCATTCAGTACAGAAATTTGTAGGATGCTTAACTTACCCAGTACTGCGGCTCAACTTACCCCATACCCGAGGTAAATTGTATAGAGACCACTTTTTTTGGACAAACTATGTTTTCAAAACTAATGTTTACATTAATTCTGATTATTTCCAGGTATACAAAACATCCTGAAATATATGTAGAATATGATATTTCCCTTGACGGAGTGATGCTGAATGTAAAAAATTGCTAAATTTACCCCACTCTCCCCTACCTATAGTGTAAGTATAAATGCCTGTGCGAATCCTTCCTTATATATGTGCGTGTGCGTGAGTTCGTGGGCCTCTTGTTAGAGTGGCTGCTCTTAAAAGATGTTTGTTTTGATAAGGTGGTTGTATTCCATCTGTGCTCTACCAGCCTCTGGGTTTACCATAATAACCATCTCTGCTCTACCAGCCTCTGGGTTTACCATAATAACCATCTCTGCTCTACCAGCCTCTGGGTTTACCATAATAACCATCTGTGCTCTACCAGCCTCTGGGTTTACCATAATAACCATCTGTGCTCTACCAGCCTCTGGGTTTACCATAATAACCATCTGTGCTCTACCAGCCTCTGGGTTTACCATAATAACCATCTGTGCTCTACCAGCCTCTGGGTTTACCATAATAACCATCTGTGCTCTACCAGCCTCTGGGTTTACCATAATAACCATCTGTGCTCTACCAGCCTCTGGGTTTACCATAATAACCATCTCAGCCTACTAATCCCTAATCTAATGACAGCTCCATATTCCACCAGGCGTGACATTATCAACCCCATGACAAATATCCAGCAGGTCACACACACATTCAAACGCACACGCGTGTATATACTATAAATGACCAGTACCATTCATACCCCCCCCCACCACCACACACACAATCAAACGCACACGCGTGTATATACTATAAATGACCAGTACCATTCATACCCCCCCCACCACCACACACACAATCAAACGCACACGCGTGTATATACTATAAATGACCAGTACCATTCATACCCCCCCCCCCCACCACCACACACACAATCAAACGCACACGCGTGTATATACTATAAATGACCAGTACCATTCATACCCCCCCCCCCCACCACCACACACACAATCAAACGCACACGCGTGTATATACTATAAATGACCAGTACCATTCATACCCACCACCACACACACCAGCCCATGGGAAGAGTCCCATACAAAGCAGTCGATTAAAAATCACTTAGAGACACAGACATATAAAGCTGTCTGTTTTATGGTTTACTCAGGGGACAGGAGAGGAGAGGAGAAGACAGGAGGAGAGGAGAAGAGGTAGTGTTGACCACTAACTGTAGCCGTCATGCTTACTTGATCCTGACTATAAAACGTGTGGACTCTGTAACGTGTGGACTATGTAACATGGACTTGACTTCATACCATTTAGAAACCTTTACTTTACCTAAATTAAATAAGCGAGAGAGAGAGGGTGATTGGAGTAATTAGAGTGGTTTGGAAGGAGTGAGGGAGAGAGAGAGAAGAAGAGAATGAGAGAATAGAGAACTCAAAAGGAAGAGAAAGTGGATGGGGGGTATAAATCAATTTGTTTTAAATGACATGTGTCACCACATGGTGGCAGTTACAGGGCTGAGCATGGCCCACTGAGTCCTCTGATACACACACACACACACACACACACACACACACACACAGCAGCTGCCAGTGACAGAGGTGAGACAGCATCCCTCTAACTGTCTCCTGTCTATCACAAACAGATGGTGACACACACACACACACAATGTAAAGGAAGGGGTTGCCGTGAACTTGTCAGTAACTTACAGGCAGCTAATTAATTAATAATGTATTATTACATTTCTGTAGCGCTTTTCAAAAGAATCTCAAAGTGCTTCAAAAGCAAAAAACAAACAACCAACACATCATCATGAGTAGCCTAACTATAGTTAGCTAGGTCAACCAATACATCATCATGAGTAGCCTAGCTATAGTTAGCTAGGTCAACCAATACATCATCATGAGTAGCCTAGCTATAGTTAGCTAGGTCAACCAATACATCATCATGAGTAGCCTAACTATAGTTAGCTAGGTCAACCAATACATCATCATGAGTAGCCTAACTATAGTTAGCTAGGTCAACCAATACATCATCATGAGTAGCCTAGCTATAGTTAGCTAGGTCAACCAATACATCGTCATGAGTAGCCTAGCTATAGTTAGCTAGGTCAACCAATACATCGTCATGAGTAGCCTAACTATAGTTAGCTAGGTCAACCAATACATCATCATGAGTAGCCTAGCTATAGTTAGCTATGTCAACCAATACATCATCATGAGTAGCTTAGCTATAGTTAGCTAGGTCAACCAATACATCATCATGAGTAGCCTAGCTATAGTTAGCTAGGTCAACCACTACATCATCATGAGTAGCCTAGCTATAGTTAGCTAGGTCAACCAATACATCATCATGAGTAGCCTAGCTATAGTTAGCTAGGTCAACCAATACATCATCATGAATAGCCTAGCTATAGTTAGCTAGGTTAACCAATACATCATCATGAGTAGCCTAGCTATAGTTAGCTATGTCAACCAATACATCGTCATGAGTAGCCTAGCTATAGTTAGCTAGGTCAACCAATACATCATCATGAATAGCCTAACTATAGTTAGCTAGGTCAACCAATACATCATCATGAGTAGCCTAGCTATAGTTAGCTAGGTCAACCAATACATCATCATGAATAGCCTAACTATAGTTAGCTAGGTCAACCAATACATCATCATGAGTAGCCTAGCTATAGTTAGCTAGGTCAACCAATACATCATCATGAGTAGCCTAGCTATAGTTAGCTAGGTCAACCAATACATCATCATGAGTAGCTTAGCTATAGTTAGCTAGGTCAACCAATAAATCATCATGAGTAGCCTAGCTATAGTTAGCTAGGTCAACCAATACATCATCATGAGTAGCCTAGCTACAGTTAGCTAGGTCAACCAATACATCATCATGAGTAGCCTAGCTATAGTTAGCTAGGTCAACCAATACATCATCATGAGTAGCCTAGCTATAGTTAGCTATGTCAACCAATACATCATCATGAGTAGCCTAGCTATAGTTAGCTATGTCAACCAATACATCATCATGAGTAGCCTAGCTATAGTTAGCTAGGTCAACCAATACATCATCATGAGTAGCCTAGCTATAGTTAGCTAGGTCAACCAATACATCATCATGAGTAGCCTAACTATAGTTAGCTAGGTCAACCAATACATCATCATGAGTAGCCTAACTATAGTTAGCTAGGTCAACCAATACATCATCATGAGTAGCCTAGCTATAGTTAGCTAGGTCAACCAATACATCGTCATGAGTAGCCTAGCTATAGTTAGCTAGGTCAACCAATACATCGTCATGAGTAGCCTAACTATAGTTAGCTAGGTCAACCAATACATCATCATGAGTAGCCTAGCTATAGTTAGCTATGTCAACCAATACATCATCATGAGTAGCTTAGCTATAGTTAGCTAGGTCAACCAATACATCATCATGAGTAGCCTAGCTATAGTTAGCTAGGTCAACCAATACATCATCATGAGTAGCCTAGCTATAGTTAGCTAGGTCAACCAATACATCATCATGAGTAGCCTAGCTATAGTTAGCTAGGTCAACCAATACATCATCATGAATAGCCTAGCTATAGTTAGCTAGGTTAACCAATACATCATCATGAGTAGCCTAGCTATAGTTAGCTATGTCAACCAATACATCGTCATGAGTAGCCTAGCTATAGTTAGCTAGGTCAACCAATACATCATCATGAATAGCCTAACTATAGTTAGCTAGGTCAACCAATACATCATCATGAGTAGCCTAGCTATAGTTAGCTAGGTCAACCAATACATCATCATGATAGCCTAACTATAGTTAGCTAGGTCAACCAATACATCATCATGAGTAGCCTAGCTATAGTTAGCTAGGTCAACCAATACATCATCATGAGTAGCCTAGCTATAGTTAGCTAGGTCAACCAATACATCATCATGAGTAGCTTAGCTATAGTTAGCTAGGTCAACCAATACATCATCATGAGTAGCCTAGCTATAGTTAGCTAGGTCAACCAATACATCATCATGAGTAGCCTAGCTATAGTTAGCTAGGTCAACCAATACATCATCATGAGTAGCCTAGCTATAGTTAGCTAGGTCAACCAATACATCGTCATGAGTAGCCTAGCTACAGTTAGCTAGGTCAACCAATACATCATCATGAGTAGCCTAACAATAGTTAGCTAGGTCAACCAATACATCATCATGAGTAGCCTAGCTATAGTTAGCTAGGTCAACCAATACATCATCATGAGTAGCCTAGCTATAGTTAGCTAGGTCAACCAATACATCATCATGAGTAGCCTAGCTATAGTTAGCTAGGTCAACCAATACATCGTCATGAATAGCCTAGCTATAGTTAGCTAGGTCAACCAATAGAAACCAAGTATTTGAGTGTATGCATCCTCCAAAGATGGACATGGACAGTTCATTGATTGATCAGTTCATTGTGATCTAAATACACTAGCAAAGCAAGTAGTGTGTAATGACACAGTTCAATGCCTTACAACTGACCCTCATCTACAAATTGGGTCAGCAGAGACTGTATTTTCTCAAAAAGATGGGATCTTTTCATGTGGACTGTACTATACTGACTCTGTTTTATAACTCTTTTATTGGGAGCATGTTAACCTTTTGTATTGTTTGTTGCTACTGTTAGTCAGAAGAACATGCTAAGAAGGATTTTCACCACAGCAAACAAGGTACTCAGAGTCAGACAGTGAACACCTGGCCCTCGATACAACAGAAGTGGGACAGAGACAGAGATTTCAGCAGCAAGTAGACTTTACCCTTAGGCACAGAGCTAGGATCAGGGTAATACAGAACTGATCTTAGATCAGTGACTAGGGGCAACGCCACCTTCCTCTGATATATCACTGGGTTAATAATCCACAAGGCAGGCGGCCATATTGTGTGTCTGATCATCTGCTGTTTGAAGATAACTGACAGACCTTTTCAGACCCCTCAGATAATGACGAGCCTACAGACACTCAGTCAGACGAATCACACCTTAAAGGCCTCCTCTCCTTCTGTGACCTCTACCCTTTGATACGTGAGAGCCCCAACTCATCCTGCCCCAACCACGTTCCCCCTCACCTTCTCACTCTCCACCTGATTCTTGCCTTGTTTGTGTTTGACTACCACAGTTGTACTTTTACTATACATAACAGTTTTACCTATGTGACTTTCTCTAAAGTTACCAGTGGCTCACTCTAGTATGTTCTCTGGTTCCAGTAGGACAGGACAGGCTATGTAAACCAAGACTGACAATCAATAACACAGACACCTATAGACATGGTCTCAAGGTGAACCTTTCACCTGAGGGAACACAGTTTGGATGGTCAGAGAGCGAGAGAGGGAGAGAGAGAGAGGGAGAGAAATTGTGATTGCAAAATGGAGAGGAGTGAGATAAAGTGAAAGAGGGATAGAGGAGAAAAGAGACAGAAAGACAGAGAACGAATGGGACAAAGGCAGAAAGAGAGGGTGAAAGAGAGCGAAAGAGAGCGAGAGATAGCACATTCTATTGTGAAACAAAAAGCAATGAACATGGATCTCCCCTGGGTCAGAGAGCAATGTCATCTCCCACACAGGGCCTTTCAGGGTCAGCAGAGACACACGGCTGGCCAACACACTGCCTGTCTACAAACCACACATAACAAGGTTACACCTCACCAGAGAGAGAGGAGGAAAGGGAAGGAGAGGAGGAAAGGGAGAGATAGGAGGAAAGGAAGAGAGAAAGATAAAGGGAGAGAGTGAGAAAGGGAGGGAGAGAGGCCAAATAGAATGCTATTTGGCCCTAAACAGAGATTACACAGTGGCAGAATACCTGACCACTGTAACTGACCCAAACTTAAGGAAAGCTTTGACTATGTACAGACTCAGTGAGCATAGCCTTGCTATTGAGAAAGGCCGCCATAGGCAGACCTGGCTCTCAAGAGAAGACTATGTGCACACTGCCCACAAAATGAGGTGTAAACTGAGCTGCACTTCCTAACCTCCTGTCAAATGTATGACCATATTAGAGACACATATTTCCCTCAGATTACACAGATCCGCAAAGAATTCGAAAACAAACCCGATTTGATAAACTCCCATATCTACTGGGTGAAAAACCACAGTGTGTCATCACAGCAGCAAGATGTGTGACCTGTTGCCACAAGAAAAGGTCAGGAACAGAAATGGAAGTGCTGATGTAGTTGTTCTATTCTGGAGAAAAAGCTTGACTTTGTTGGTTGACACCAGACCTCTGTGTGTGTGTGTGTGTGTGTGTGTGTGTGTATGTGTACATATTTCACACAGACCCACAAAGTATAGAAAAAGAATAATCAAACATTGATAAACTCCCATATCTACTGGGTGAAATACCACAGTGTTCCATCACAGCAGCAAGAGTTGTGACCTGTTGCCACAAGAAAAGGGCAACCAGTGAAGAACAAACACCATTGTAAATACATCCCATATCTATGTTTATTTATTTTCCCTTTTGTACTTTAACCATTTGTACATCCCTACAACACTGTATATAGACATAATATGACATTTGAAATGTCTTTATTCTTTTGGAACTTCTGAGAGTGTAATGTTTACTGTTCATTTTTATTATTTATTTCACTTTGTTTATTATCTATTTCACTTGCTTTGGCAATGTTAACATATGTTTCCCATGTCAATAAAGCCCTCATTGAATTGAGAGGAGATGGGTTGGAGAGGAAGAGTAGAGAGATGCCGATTGGATGAAGGAGAGACTTACACACAAGAACACAAACCCCAAAACGTAATCCAAAATGTATTCCATTTCCAAGAACACACACACACACACACCCCACACACACACACACACACCAACTACCAGTATATTTGTCCCAGGTTATGATTCTCCATGGTGCTGACCTGTGTGTGGAGGGTTCAGCAGGACATCAAGACAATCTCCCAGCGCCCAAACACACGGAATTGAATCACCTCTAAGATGACCTCGTCATGGCAACGCCCCCCATAGCCATGCCCTCTCCTGTCAGGTGGGGACCATTCAGCGTGCACTATGACCCTCCCAGTTACCCCCCTCGACAACAGACGGGGTCTGTTGGTCAACATGACAGTCTATCCCACGTCCTGTCACTGACTTGACTGACAGGTCTCCGCCCACGTCGGCTCTCAAATGACCCCCACCCCAGACAGACAAACACCATCTCTACTCCCTCTGATTCTCGTCCACAACCACACACTTACGCATACACAATGGCACGCATAAAAACACACGCGCACACACACACATTGCTCTCACTCACATACTCAATTCCCTGTTGTAATGAACAAGTGAATTATACAAAACAATGTCCTCTAATCCTAAAGTAACCCGAAGCAGAACAGAAAACACAGCTGATTGGTGGAGGTGTACAGGCGATGAGTCACTCATAATGTGTTAATCCTCTTTACTGAAGCTGAATGAGAACCAACTATCTTTAACTACTAAGACAACATTGTCAAAGGTTTTGATCATTTAGTTACTATTGTCTATTCTAGCATAGCCATTTAAATTCTGAGATACCCACGAGGATATCATTTAGGATTAAGACTACCATCCAATTAGGCTTTTACACAAGTAGTCCTGTTACCTGCCTCAGCTAACCAGGGTTGTGTTCAGTATATAGTAAAACACACAAGTAGTCTTGTTACCTGCCTCAGCTAACCAGGGTTGTGTTCAGTATATAGTAAAACACACAAGTAGTCCTGTTACCTGCCTCAGCTAACCAGGGTTGTGTTCAGTATATAGTAAAACACACAAGTAGTCCTGTTACCTGCCTCAGCTAACCAGGGTTGTGTTCAGTATATAGTAAAACACACAAGTAGTCTTGTTACCTGCCTCAGCTAACCAGGGTTGTGTTCAGTATATAGTAAAACACACAAGTAGTCCTGTTACCTGCCTCAGCTAACCAGGGTTGTGTTCAGTATATAGTAAACACACAAGTAGTCCTGTTAACCTGCTCAGCTACCAGGGTTGTGTTTCAGTATATAGTAAAACACACAAGTAGTCTTGTTACCTGCCTCAGCTAACCAGGGTTGTGTTCAGTATATAGTAAAACACACAAGTAGTCCTGTTACCTGCCTCAGCTAACCAGGGTTGTGTTCAGTATATAGTAAAACACACAAGTAGTCCTGTTACCTGCCTCAGCTAACCAGGGTTGTGTTCAGTATATAGTAAAAACACAACAATTTAGTCCTGTTACCTGCCTCAGCTAACCAGGGTTGTGTTCAGTATATAGTAAAACACACAAGTAGTCCTGTTACCTGCCTCAGCTAACCAGGGTTGTGTTCAGTATATAGTAAAACACACAAGTAGTCCTGTTACCTGCCTCAGCTAACCAGGGTTGTGTTCAGTATATAGTAAAACACACAAGTAGTCCTGTTACCTGCCTCAGCTAACCAGGGTTGTGTTCAGTATATAGTAAAACACACAAGTAGTCTTGTTACCTGCCTCAGCTAACCAGGGTTGTGTTCAGTATATAGTAAAACACACAAGTAGTCTTGTAACCTGCCTCAGCTAACCAGGGTTGTGTTCAGTATATAGTAAAACACACAAGTAGTCTTGTTACCTGCCTCAGCTAACCAGGGTTGTGTTCAGTATATAGTAAAACACACAAGTAGTCCTGTTACCTGCCTCAGCTAACCAGGGTTGTGTTCAGTATATAGCAAAACTCTCACACACAGACTCTCTCTCTCACACACACACACACACACACACACACACACACACACACACACGCTGAAACACGCTCAAACAACAAAACGCACACAAACAAAAAGACATGCCTACGCAAATACACAAACATGCATTCAACCAACCACAAACACACACATGCACGCACACACACTCAAAAACACACACACACACACAACCCAGACAGAAAAGCTGCTCTGCTGAGAGAAAGAGCCCAGTTTTCTGTGCATCAACAGTGGCCTAGAGAAGCACAATAGACTGAACACGTCCATCTCAACCATCACTGCTGCATTTATCTGCTCATAAACAGAGATCAATCTATTCTCTGGGAACACACGGTTTCTCATGAAATTACTGCTCTTGGGCAAGACGCGACATGATAGGACAGGTCAAATACACAAACCTTTCCTCTCCATGGCAACAGTTTGTGGTTTTGGTTGGCAGTGTGTGTGTGTGTGTGTGTGTGTCCGTAACAGTGTGTGACAACCTGCTCTCAGAGTCTCTATTAGCATAGCAGCAGCACAGCTTTGTTTTACCATGACCTGTATAATCAGTGTCACATTAGCAACACGGCAAATCAAATACTGGTGTCTGCCCCGTAACCCCTCTCACCCCTCTCACCTCTCTCACCTCTCTCTCTCACACACACACACACACACACACACACACACACACACACACACACACACACACACACACACACACCACACACACACACAACACACACCACACACACCCACACACACACACACACACACACACACACACACACACACACCTATCCTTTCTTCCATGTA
>NC_042980.1:38384104-38389104 GCF_901001165.1 Salmo trutta
CCCCCCACCACACACACCTCCGCCTTTGGCTTTTGCACAGTAAAAGAAAGAAGCCAAACTTGTTTTTTAGTAACTAGTAACAAATAACTTTGTAACTGAGTAATTTGGCTACATCTCTTATTTAAAGTTGTATTATCTGGAAGGGGTGGGAGGAAGAGAGAATATTGAGAGAGGGGTAGAAGATTGAGAGGGACTCCCTGCAGTGAGTTTGGTGAGGGGCCAGGGCTGGGGGGGCTGGGAGAGAGAGAGAATAGCATGTGAAATGGCATTTTGACATTACTACACACAGATCATAAACTAGCTAACAGATCATAAACTAGCTAACAGATCATAAACTAGCTAACAGATCATAAACTAGCTAACAGATCATAAACTAGCTAACAGATCATAAACTAGCTAACAGTTCATAAACTAGCTAACAGATCATAAACTAGCTAACAGATCATAAACTAGCTAACAGATCATAAACTAGCTAACAGATCATAAACTAGCTAACAGATCATAAACTAGCTAACAGATCATAAACTAGCTAACAGATCATAAACTAGCTAACAGATCATAAACTAGCTAACAGATAATAAACTAGCTAACAGATAATAAACTAGCTAACAGATCATAAACTAGCTAACAGATCATAAACTAGCTAACAGATCATAAACTAGCTAACAGATCATAAACTAGCTAACAGATCATAAACTAGCTAACAGATCATAAACTAGCTAACAGTTCATAAACTAGCTAACAGTGAGCTAGCTGTAACTAGAAAACACCTTTCTGACAGATTTAGAAACGTATAATATCTGAACTAGACTCTTACATGTATACATGGATGAAAGCTTCACGGCGGACTGCAAACCCTTTCATTAAATAAGACGTCCTGTGTCGTTTCCATTTTGTTTGTACAGCTTGCTTGGCCCGTTGTGTCAAGTCCCTCTGGTTCACCCTGACCGTGTGCAATGCCATAAGAATCATGTTAAGCTTTAGCCCCCACCCAAACTCGGACCATTTTACTCGCCCTAGCAGAGCTGGTTAGGCTGTTTTCATGTTATTCTTTAGTTTTTTTGCCAACGTTTACTGACACCGGCCATCTTCAACCGGTGTTGAGCGTTGGTAAATTCTTCAGTTCTTCTGCGTTCTGGTACACTCAGGCGAGAGTGCTCTGAAACAGTTGTTGCAGTGATGTTCTATTGAAATGGATACTTGCATAGTGGAGTCTTTTGTTAAGTTTTACTATGCAATACATTTAAAAAAAGCCACGTTAGACAGGATTACCTTCACATAATGACCATCTGAAATAGACAGAAGCGTGTTATATGGCAGACCAATCCAAACTCATCTCTCGGCATGTCCAGCCCACTCATTATCTCAGCCAATCATGGCAAGTGGGAAGGTTGCTGCTTTTTTCTGTGGCTTAATCATCATACAAATGGCATGCAAGTTTGTTATTAAATTTAAAATCGAACAATACATTTTACTTTGTTTTTACCAATCTAACAACATAATGGTAATCGTTTTATTTGAATGGGAAAACTCTCGATAAACTGGGTCAATCAAGATGGCATAGGCCTACTCACAATACAGGTGAATGCATATTCAATAGGAGTGTGTGCATGCATCGCATTATTAAGGTTGTTTTAGCTGATCAGTGGAGACTATGGTGCTACAGATGACCGTCTGTTTGCTTTCATTTGGGACTTACATTAGCCTACTGATCAACAACATTTGAATAGAAGCGTCACTGATTGAGAGGGGGTCAAATACTTATTTCCCTCATTAAAATGCAAATCAATTTATAACATTTCTGGCATGCGTTTTTCTGGATATTTTTGTTGTTATTCTCTCACTGTTCAAATAAACCTACCATTAAAATTATAGACTGATCCTTTGTCAGTGGGAAAACGTACAAAATCAGCAGGGGATCAAATACTTTTTTCCCCCACTGTAATTGTTTTCACCTATCCAATGGCAGTTCAATATGGGCCGCACAGGGTTTACACTATTTGCTCATGGTTACACGCTAATGAATGATGCCAGTCTCTCTTGTCTCCTTTTCTGTCATCTCTCTACTAGGACCCTGAGCAGTCAGCCTCCTGGACTGGTAACAATAGGTACTAGATGTGTCTACTGCATTGTGTGTGTGTGTGTGTGTCCTGGTTCTCTAGTCACTTTTACCCCTACCCACAGTACATGTACATACTACCACAGTTACCTTGACTACCTTTACCGCAGTTATCTAGACTACCTCATACCCCTGCACATTGACTCATTACCAGCAGCCCTTGGATAGTGCCTTGTTACCGGTACCCCTTAGATACAGCCTCGTTACCGGTACCCCTTAGATAGAGCCTCGTTACCGGTACCCCTTGGATACAGCCTCGTTACCGGTACCACTTGGATACAGCCTCGTTACCGGCACCACTTGGATAGAGCCTCGTTACCGGTACCACTTGGATAGAGCCTTGTTACCGGTACTCCTTGGATAGAGCCTTGTTACCGGTACTCCTTGGATAGAGCCTTGTTACCGGTACTCCTTGGATAGAGCCTCGTTACCGGCACCCCTTGGATAGAGCCTTGTTACCGGGACTCCTTGGATAGAGCTTTGTTACCGGCACCCCTTGGATAGAGCCTTGTTACCGGTACCCCTTGGATAGAGCCTTGTTACCGGTACCACTTGGATAGAGCCTTGTTACCGGTACCACTTGGATAGAGCCTCGTTACCGGTACCACTTAGATAGAGCCTCGTTACCGGTACCACTTAGATAGAGCCTCGTTACCGGTACCACTTAGATAGAGCCTCGTTACCGGTACCACTTAGATAGAGCCTCGTTACCGGTACCACTTAGATAGAGCCTCGTTACCGGTACCACTTAGATAGAGCCTTGTTACCGGTACCACTTGGATAGAGCCTTGTTACCGGTACCACTTGGATAGAGCCTCGTTACCGGTACCACTTAGATAGAGCCTCGTTACCGGTACCACTTAGATAGAGCCTCGTTACCGGTACCACTTGGATAGAGCCTCGTTACCGGTACCACTTAGATAGAGCCTCGTTACCGGTACCACTTAGATAGAGCCTCGTTACCGGTACCACTTAGATAGAGCCTCGTTACCGGTACCACTTAGATAGAGCCTCGTTACCGGTACCACTTAGATAGAGCCTCGTTACCGGTACTCCTTAGATAGAGCCTTGTTACCGGTACCCCTTGGATAGAGCCTTGTTACCGGTACCACTTGGATAGAGCCTTGTTACCGGTACTCCTTGGATAGAGCCTTGTTACCGGTACCACTTAGATAGAGCCTTGTTACCGGTACCACTTAGATAGAGCCTCGTTACCGGTACCACTTAGATAGAGCCTCGTTACCGGTACCACTTAGATAGAGCCTCGTTACCGGTACCACTTAGATAGAGCCTCGTTACCGGTACCACTTAGATAGAGCCTCGTTACCGGTACCACTTAGATAGAGCCTCGTTACCGGTACTCCTTGAAGAGAGCCTTGTTATTGTTCTATTTTTTTACTATTTCCTTTTTATTTAGTGTATTTTTTTACTCTGCATTGTTGGAAAAGAGCTCGTAGGTAAACATTTCACAGTAAATTCTCCACCTGTTCTAATTCGGAAGCAATATGAAAGGTGTTGACAGTTGAATGGTTGACCATTCCATTTGATCTTTCTCCTGGTCACTCTTAAACAGACACACACTGATAGGGATTAATGAAGAGGGCCAGCGAGTTGGAGCGTCCACAAATTGTTTGTACTGTATGTGTGTTCGTGCAACTGTGCGTGTTTCTGCGTGTCCGTGCATCTGTGTGTGTGTGTCTCTGTGTCTAAGCTGACCCCTTTCTGGTGTGTGTGTTTATTGATTGACAGTCTGTCGGAGCAGCACACACACACACATGGTGGGAGGGTGAGACGTTCAGGCTCAGACTCTTCAGGCTCAGACTCTTCAGGCTCAGACTCCTCCAGTGAGTCGGAGGAGGAGAGCAGTAGCCAGCGCCTTTGTAGCCTCAGCCCAGAAACACACTCGGATCCTGGGACGCCCACCGACGCTCAGTCCCTCGGCTGCACCGAGGAGGTAGTACCACCACGATCACTGTCTGTCACGCTGCTGTCTGTCTGTATACCATATCTCTCTCTCTTTAGCTACCTGTCTCTCATGGCATTTCTCATTCTCTTTCTTTCTAGATATTTCTCTCTCCCTTTAGCCCCTTTCACACTTTTTTTCTACCTCCCCCTTTTTCTCTCTCCCTCCCCTCCTTTAGAATTCTCTCTCTCTCTCTCTCTCTCTCTCTCTCTCTCTCTCTCTCTCTCTCTCTCTCTCTCTCTCTCTCTCTCTCTCTCTCTCTCTCTCTCTCTCTCTCTCTCTCTCTCTCTCGGTGAAGGAGAGGGGGTGAGGCGGGGGGGGTATGCAGGGGGTGGGGTATGCAGGGTGGGGGAGGGGTGTGCAGGGGGAGTGGGTGGGGGAGGGGTATGGAGGGAGGGGTATGGAGGGAGAGGGAGGCAGGGGGAGGGGAGTTGCTGTAGGAATTAGAGTCTTGGCGTCACGTCAACAAGCCCAGTCCCAAAGAGGAAAGCCCATGGGAGTTGGGAGTCCCGGAGATTCAGTTTCATGCTAACATTGCGTTAGTACGTAGTTAGCATCACAGTCTCTCCCACACTAATACCCAACAGCAGACTCTCCCTGCTATACTAGCTTATACTAAAGTAAAGGTAAGACAAACTTTAAAATGGAAGTTTCATTGGCAGTGAGTTACAAGCATGTACATGCCCAGTAGAGAGAGACCTATAAGGACCTATTACACCGCTGCTTATAGACAGACCACTCTCTCTCTCAATTGGAGAGGGAGAGTGGGAGAGAGGGAGAGAGGGAGAGAGAGAGAGAGAGAGGTGTGTGTGTGTGTGTGTGTGGGGGGGGGGGGGGTATTGTCAATGGAGGGGGACAGCAGTTGGGGGTGTAGGTTAGTTATGCAGAGAGAGTTGCGTAGGGGAAACCTGCTTCTCC